>NW_021360370.1:0-2377 GCF_001605985.2 Dendrobium catenatum | reverse complement strand
GTGAGAAACACTTGGAAATCCAAGTGTTTCCTATCACCATTCACCGCAAGCAGGGGGTGAAACCCTCCGAAAAAATTTTGGTTAAAAGGATATTTTTGAATTATATTAACTATTTCTCTTTGTATATGATTCATCGTTCCCTAACAATGACACATTTACACAATGTGTTTAATTATGCTCGGGCAATTGCATAAAGATCATAATATTTTAAAATTCTAGAGGAGTCAATTGCCTAAAAACTCTTGTAATAAATACTAAAAAATAGATAGAGGGCAAAAATGTTAAATTTTTAACTAGAAAGCTGTTTTAAGAAACAATAAAAAAGTCGTCCCAAATGAAGCCTAGTTCTCTCAAAATCAGGACTTTTTACTCTACAGAACCTTAACTTTGAAAATCTAGAATCTATTTTGTTAAGTGCTTTGACTGATCAACATCTTATCTAGAGTTCAAAAAGCTGAATTCTTAAATAACTGTTGATAATAAATTTTCTTTGTATTTTACAGATGATCAAATTTCCACTCCCATAAGAGCATGCAAACCTACGGTGTAAGGTGGTGCTCAATCAGGAGGAAAATCTCTCTTCATCTCTCAGTTTCCTCTGCTTGGTGACTCAGTTGAAATCAGTCAGCGGACCAGGAAGTTGACATGTTAAAAGAATATGATAGGAAATACTTGAGTTTGCAAGTCTTCCTAACCAAAACCAGGGAATCTCAACAGCACAATTGCTGTTCACCGCAGGAAATAGCAGAAAAAAACAGGAAGAAAACTGAGAAAAACAGTAGAATCTCGTAGGAAAAACGGAGCAAACGCTTTTTATTTCAATGGAAGATGAAAAGCACTTGCAAGATACAAATTTCCTTCAATTCGAGAGGAAGGAAAAACTCTCCAAGATCTCCGGCAACGCAAGAGCCCAAAACACAAACCCTAGATCTCCAAATTGATTCAAATTCAAGATAATCCCCCCTTTCCTCCTAACCTCCTAATTAACCATAAAGGAGTTTTACAAAATGTCTAAACAGCCCCTCGCATTCAAAATTTCCCTCCCAAAACTCCTCCTTGGCCCCCGTCGGATGTGCTCGTTCCGCTCGGTTCCGCCCGCCCTGTTTGTTTCCGCCTCGAGTAGGTGTGGACCGGTCCGGGTTGGACCAGTCCAGCCAGCTCAAATGCCGGCCTAACAGAATATCAATGTTAGGCCAGATACACTAATAGTCAAATTTATTCCTATCCCAGAAGTTTAATACTATTGATGAGGACCAATTATTTGGTAAAGTATTAGCAATTAAAAAATCGTAAGCTAAACAAAAATCCAATATGGTCTTGCCACCTTCATTCGTCGTAACATTAAATCCAAATCAGCTCATGCCTTAGCATGATTTATCTCACATATTCCATACTTTTAAGTCATACAACTAATTTACCATAAATTTTAAATCTAAGCTAATCTCTATATAAGAAAAACTTAAAACCAAACCATTCAAACTTACCGAGCACAAATAACTGAGGAAACTCTCCAGGAGTGAGGTGTGCAAGAGCAAAAACTGCAGCACTGAGAAGAACTGAAACTGGCGTTGGAAACCTGTATTACAAAATTAGTCTACACATTATCAGAGAAATTTTAAAATTTGATGAGGGTTTCTTAGGAAGCACCTAAAAGTTAAATTTCATTAAGGAAAATTAACAAGTACGTACTACCAAGCTGAATATAATGATTGTAGCATACACATCAAGTAGTGAATAAAGTAAGTTGGTGCTTCGAATTTTACCACTTAGTCAAGGATACCATAAAAAAACCTCGAAACACCGTCTCCTCAAGTAACGGGGCCAAAACACCTGTAATGCCAACTAGACAAGCAGTGCTAACATGCAAAAGAAAACAAGTTAGGGAAACTAATATCATCATTCATTTAGTGCCACAAAAAAGCTTTGCTTTGCATTCTCTTCAAATTTTGCAATAAAAGTATGAAAGTATTACCTGATACTTGAGGAGCCAATCAATGGCAATAATCGTATTAAAGCATCAGTCTGAAACGGAATAACAATGCGAAAAAATGAAAATAATACATGAAAATTTTATATGAGATATATAATTCATCTTCAAACATATCAGATACATGTAAACATAAAATTGGATGCTACAAAGTACAAACAAACAAACGGTTAAATCTATTCTCAACAAAAAAAAACTTTAAGCCTGTGCATGAGAGCTAACCAACTTTGATATTTCTACACAAATATATATTTCAATCTTCTGATGTGAGATTAAACCCAATACTCCCTCATGCCTTAACAATCACTTATACTCGAACAAAAACTTTTCAAGTTCATCAAATATCATATACTAAGAGTCCACAAAATCCGACTTATCATTATAGCCACC
>NW_021360369.1:0-266 GCF_001605985.2 Dendrobium catenatum | reverse complement strand
GGCCATTGACTGACTGTACCTGGATTGATGCTGCTGAACTAAAAAAGAAAATTTTGGGGCTTTATGAACGAGTTGCTAATACGTTCTCATCAGGAGCTGAGAATTTTCCACCACGGGAGAATTGATGCTATCAAGAATTTATGTACTTTTTATTTTATTTGAACAATAGTATATTTTGTTTTCTATTTTATTTTCTTTACTTTTTTTTAGCTATCCAATGATGGGAAATCATCCAATGATCATGGTAGGTAGTGCATATGACTTGG
>NW_021360368.1:0-221 GCF_001605985.2 Dendrobium catenatum | reverse complement strand
ATTTTTGATATTACAATCTCCCCAACTTCAGAAAAATGCCTTCCTCGACATTATCCAATCCAAACTCAGTCAAAACAAGTACGGGTACTACCGTCTCATGTCAGACTCCTTTTCCCAAGTTGCTTCTCGTGCAGTCCGGTGCTTCCACATACTTTAACCATCGGAATCTCTTTATTTCTTAACTTTAACTTTCGGACGTCGTACGCCAAAATCAACTCTGG
>NW_021360367.1:0-512 GCF_001605985.2 Dendrobium catenatum | reverse complement strand
CTTATTTATGTTCGTTATTTATTTATTTATTTTCTTAGAAGTTCATAGATGTTTTGTTTTTATTGATTCCTTTCATTTATCATTTTTTACAAAATTATTATTATTTTGTCTTATGAATTTAATATTTGTTATATTATTTTTTGTCTGCTGTGTTTAATTTATTTTTTAAACCCTAAACCATATGATGCTTTGTAGTAGATTTTGTATCTCTTATTAAGATCATATTACTTTGTTTTCTAAATGTAGGAATTATTATCAAGGTCAGTAAACAAGACAACTATAAGTTGCAATATAAGAAAATTAGTTTAGTCATTATGCTAGACAATTTCAAATTGATTACTTTTGAGTTAAAGTTATATTACTATATTTGATAAGGGGTATAATTGTGCAATAATTTAAAATTGTTTAGATGACAAACAAATTTCTTAAGGTATATTTATTATTTTTAAAATATCAAATTTGCTAAATGAAGACTATTGTGATCTGCACAAGATAAAATCTTCCTACTAAAA
>NW_021360366.1:0-263 GCF_001605985.2 Dendrobium catenatum | reverse complement strand
CTTAGGCTTAACAACCTAATTACTGGACTCAACACATCTCAATCATGTGCGATAACATAAGTGCTATTTGCATTTCTAAAAATCCTATTCAACACTCTCGAACAAAATATGTAGACATTACACACAATTTCATAAAAGATAATGTTGCTAAAGGAGATATAGAATTGTATCACATAGCTACAGGAGATCAATTGGCAGACATCTTCACAAAACCACTAGCCTACGACACCTTTACCACTTTGAGGACTAGATTGGGTGTCATA
>NW_021360365.1:0-291 GCF_001605985.2 Dendrobium catenatum | reverse complement strand
TTTGATTAAAGTTGCTTAAGGTTTAATTGGTTGTAAGGCTTAAGAGAAATATTTTAGTTAAAGTTTAAATCATAATGATTTGAAATTTATTTTTAAAATTGATTTTAATTATTTTTCGGATATCACATTTGTTGCTCACCGAGGCCATGAAGTAAAACTTCACCTTCTTTGGGCCTAATATAATAGGCTCGTAGGCTTGGGTTACCTAGTGGTACCCGATATAGTTAAGTGATTTGATTTGATTAATGTTCGAAGGTTAATAAATTTTAATTAAAATATTATTTATTATTG
>NW_021360364.1:0-298 GCF_001605985.2 Dendrobium catenatum | reverse complement strand
TAATACGTGTTATTCAGACTATCATTGAGATTTTGATAGTTTGGCCACTTGGCTATATTATGGTAGTTTATGATAAATATTGTTACTTTTCTACAAGTGTCCCACATATAGCCATATCTTTTGTAGGGGACTGAGTCAAAAAAAAATAAAAAAAATAAAAAAATCCGAAGTGGCATCTTGCTAGTTGCTTGATATATTAGATTTAACCTATGTTAAGACAGGTAGAGGTAGACTTAAATAGACTTAGTTAGAAAATATTAGAAATGACATTTCTTTATTAGATCTAAATGAGAATTTG
>NW_021360363.1:0-584 GCF_001605985.2 Dendrobium catenatum | reverse complement strand
CAAATTTTGGTTTGTAATAAGCAAGACAACTTTTCTTATGGACATTTATTAATTAATTCAATTATATTTGATGTGTTGAAATGATTGCCTGCTTTTCTTAGTTTTTTGTCGTTTGTGTGCTGCTTTTGTTTTCGCCTGGATACGTGAGGCTCGCGAGGGTGGGAAAAATTTTATATTCATAACCTTAAAATCTAAAATTTTAGTTAGTCTAAATAACATAGAAAGAGAACAAATTTAGGGAATTAGCCAGGGATCGAGCCCAGGGTAGCATGCATATTTCTGCTTTACTCTTTCCTTACTTTAGACCCTTCCCCGTCTACGGGTAGAGTCCAGATAGTCTGACCTATGAGGACGAGGTGCCGGACCTGGGGAACCCTAATCTTCTAAAAAATTATTTTCTAAGCCTATTTTTAAAATTTCAAGCATACTTGATTTGAGGTTGTTAACTAGCATGCATTGTATTAGAAATAAATTAAAAGTGTCAAAATTTTAATCATATTAGTCTTTAGCATTTTTGTTGCAAATCTATTTTCATGTCTTATGTTTTGATGATTGGAAAACACTATTTCTCTTGGACTGCTTGT
>NW_021360362.1:0-207 GCF_001605985.2 Dendrobium catenatum | reverse complement strand
AAGTGATGAGGAAGAGGTATGTAAACCAACTTATGATGAATTATTTAAAATTTGTGAGAGAATACATACATCATACAAAAAACTCAAGAAAACTCATGCAAGCCTAAAATTAGAACTTTTGAATTTACAAAAAGAGCATGAAGTTTTTCTCAAAGATTATGCAATGATTGATCAAATCACATGGCTCTTCTTGATGAATTTGATGAT
>NW_021360361.1:0-435 GCF_001605985.2 Dendrobium catenatum | reverse complement strand
AATTGTAGTTGGAATGCCTGATAACATAACTATAAAATAAAGTCATATCGATAAAATACTTGGTCCACCACCAAAATCTTAGATAAAAAAAGCTATCCTAGAAAGCAAGGCACATGTAGAAGCAGAACCTGACCAACCACAAAGAACAATAGCCTAAGAAGGTACCCAACACACACCAAATTAGAGTGTAGTGAATCAAAAAACCATTAACCAAACCAAAAGAAATATAGTTAAGGCCAGAGGGGTTTGAGAAAGAAGAGCTCAAGAAAGAATGGATCACATAAACGTCAATAGGTAAATCCTTATTCTACTCAATCCTTCATAAAGGCCCCAGCCAGCACCACCTCCCACTTTCAAACCAGGTAAAACCATATAAAACCAACCAAAATAACATCTAGAGAAACCCAAAATAAGCTAACCATAATAATCCATAGA
>NW_021360360.1:0-266 GCF_001605985.2 Dendrobium catenatum | reverse complement strand
TGTTATATCACTTCATAAATTGGTATCGATGATTTATATAATATTATTAGTTTTAGATTGCATACCTTATGTCAATCACCATTTAGATTAAATTTTCAAATGAATTTTATATAATTACTTACATTTCTTGTTTATTTCTTCTTTACTTTTTATTGTTGTCAAAAAGGGAGAGAAATTATTGTGTTTTGCGTTTGTATGTTTTGTTTGTTTGCATTTTGATTTTGTGTATTTTGATTTTGTGTATGACTTTTGTTAAAAAAATTTTA
>NW_021360359.1:0-232 GCF_001605985.2 Dendrobium catenatum | reverse complement strand
AGAGCTTGACAAAACTCATTATGAAAATAGTAACAATAAGAGAAAATTTTTTTTAAACACTTTATTGAAGAAATTTTGGGAGAAATCTAGCAAATATAGTCATATCAAACCTCTCAATGGCAGCAAAAGATAAAGCAAAGTCTTTATATTTGCACATGATAGCAAAGCGTTTGGTTCAAAGACTTCAAATGCAAGCTCAAATCTCTCAAAACATTACAATCTCTTCTCCAAG
>NW_021360358.1:0-221 GCF_001605985.2 Dendrobium catenatum | reverse complement strand
AAACACATAAAAGTAATTCAATATTTGCCTCTGTAAATGATTATTTAATTAACTCTTTAAGTTGCATATTAATGATAAAAATCATCTCAAATGATGTAAATTTATCATTTCTTGAACTCTATGTTGAGGCCATCCATGAGCTACCCATTAATTTATCATTCATATTTGGAGAAACTATTTTTTATTTATAACAAAATGAAGTTATTTTATTAATGAAATCT
>NW_021360357.1:0-299 GCF_001605985.2 Dendrobium catenatum | reverse complement strand
TCACTCTTTTCTTTCTTTCTTCTAGATTTCTTGTGAAAAGATCTGTCAAGGAGATCCGGTTCGCTGCCGACACTAGGAGAGTGTGAATAGCTGAAGGGTTCGCTGCCGACACTTGGAGAGTGTGAATAGCTAAAGGGTTCGCTGCATACACTTAGAGAGTGTGAATAGCCAAAGGGTTCGCTGCCTACACTTGGAGAGTGTGAATAGCTGAAGGGTTCTCTGCCTACACTATGAGAGTGTGAAAGGACGACAGTTCTCTGCCAACACTGGGGATTGTGTAAAAGGACAACAGTTCTCTG
>NW_021360356.1:0-243 GCF_001605985.2 Dendrobium catenatum | reverse complement strand
TAGTTGCATTAAAAGATTTGTTGATTGGTTTTAAGAGGTTAGTTTATGATTTGATTGTGTTTTAGGTGAGTTAGTAGATTTGGATTTTAGAAGATTTTTAGCTTAATGAATTTTAGTTTAGATTCATTCCTCCTAGTTTAATCTATATCTTTTAAATCTTAGATTTGTTATGAGTGGACTATTAGATTTGTTGGATCTAATTTAAGGTTTGTATTTTAGAGATTATGAAATATTAATTATGGT
>NW_021360355.1:0-214 GCF_001605985.2 Dendrobium catenatum | reverse complement strand
AGAGCTTTATGAATGATCTTGATGACATTTGCATTATCACTTTCAATTATTATACCTTTGAAATCATTGCTCCAATTATTGATCACCTCTTGAATAGATATTATAGCTAGAAGTTCCAAATAAGTAATATCCCAGTGCATTTGAGGAATTCCGAAAGCTGCAATCAACAGCCCTTTCTAATCTCTAGCAACTCCTCCTATACCGCCTTTGTATG
>NW_021360354.1:0-204 GCF_001605985.2 Dendrobium catenatum | reverse complement strand
AAGGGGCCCTTGAATTTCACCAAAATGCCTTACATTCGTATTTCGTTTCTCATTGTAACACCAAACCAACAATATTTTTTTAAAATAAGAAATTAGACAAATACATCCAGAAAAGGGATAAAAATGGCTCAATGCAAGAGAGAAGAACACAGAGAAATTACTTCTTTTTTTTTTAAGAAACACTTCATGAAGGAAAAGAAAATA
>NW_021360353.1:0-265 GCF_001605985.2 Dendrobium catenatum | reverse complement strand
TCCCACATTCGATCATCTTTTACTTTGTTTTTTTTTTTTTTTTAAATAAAACCGTCACAATAACTCTCAGTCAAAATTAAATTTTTAAATTTCACTTCCTCAATTTCTCAAATTCTGAACGATGCTTCCAAATTTAAAATAAAATATTACCGTTAGATATTCTAGCAGATACTCTCAAAACAAAAAATATACGATATCTTTCTATATATATATATCTCTATATATATTTATCGCAACTGATAACTCATTCGAACTCCCTGTTTCC
>NW_021360352.1:0-229 GCF_001605985.2 Dendrobium catenatum | reverse complement strand
CGGCCACCTGCCCCTCCATGGACGAAATTCTTTCCTCCACGGTTTCTTTGATGTGATTCATCTCTCCTTCGAGTTTCTCCTCCAAAGCATCAACTTTCTTGGCCGCCATTATGATCCGGAGTTTATAGATTCACAAAATCTAGATCTTGGAGTCAAAAAACAGCAACTTCTTTTTTCTGACCAAAAAAAAATTGCTGCTGGAATTGGCCGACAACAGCCCTCCACCGGC
>NW_021360351.1:0-822 GCF_001605985.2 Dendrobium catenatum | reverse complement strand
TAACATTCTCTAAAACAAGCCCAAATCAACTAAAGGAAATAGACTTCTAAGACTAGACCCAAGCCTAGATTCTCTATGGTTTCGCACTCATCCCCGAAATTCTAGATTCTAGAGATTGACATTCAAAGGAAGATCCAAAGGAGCAAGGGCGGTCTTGCTCCAAAGAGGACACTAAAAGGTCTCTAACATAAAGCTTCTTAAGGTTATAGATCCTACCAACTCACTCCATAGGACGAAAGACTAAGGGAATCGAACTCAAGTGAGAAAACATTAACCATTCCCAAAAGACACTAAGGAATCCTACTACACAAGTCTAAGAAAAACCCAATATGATTTAAAGGAATTTTTAAACTAAATACCACATAAGACCTTGTAAGAGTCACCTACCAAAATCATTATTTTGTTTTTGACACAAAACCCTACCATATACCTAATAACCAAGTGCTTCTATTATTTTTGTTTTTTTGTTTTGGAGTGGGGTAGTTTGTGAGAGTTCCTCAAATGGATGGGCACTAAGAAGCCCTTCATTTGAGAAACATTCGCAAAACAACAATAACAAAAATCTCAATATAAAACGATTTATGAAATCTCTACAATGCAAAATAGCTCTTAAAACCCTTTCCAAAACATCTTCATCCTTCTAATAAAGAACTACAAGTGAACAAGACTATTCCATTTTTGCCAATACAAACTTAATAGAAATATTGCAATTTACCAAAATATGCTACCTTGCTTATATCACATGGAACCATTTTGAAATAAAACAAATTTCAACCGTGGGGGGGTACTTTGGAATTTTTCTCAACACAACATAAATACACA
>NW_021360350.1:0-320 GCF_001605985.2 Dendrobium catenatum | reverse complement strand
GAAGAATAAGAATAATGGCGCTAGCTTTCTGGGAAGACGAAAGGGAAGCGAATACTCACTATCTCCAATAAGGTCGCGTCTTCCTCCTCCTCCACCTCCTCGTTCTCCTCCTCCTCCGCCGCCGCCGCCACCCCCAAGCTTCGGCAGCACTGTAAGTTATCTTTGTTTTTCTCTGCTTCTGCAACTTCACCGGTTCATCTCTTGATCTGAGTATAGTTATTTTAGATCTCCCATTAGCATTGATTAGAACGGAGGCTATTCGCTAGTTAAAAATTGATATAGCCTTTCATCGTGTTTTTTTTTTTTTGTTTTCTGGCATG
>NW_021360349.1:0-1665 GCF_001605985.2 Dendrobium catenatum | reverse complement strand
TTGGTCCTATCATGCATTGTTTTTTATTTGGTCTAGGAGTTACTTTTTTATAGCTCTTTCAACCTTATAAATTAGGGGTGAAAAGACATTTTGGACTTCATACTATTGAGAGAACTTACAAAGACATTACATAACTTTTTTACTCATTCTCCATAATTACTAACTTCCCTCAATTCTCTAGCTCTAACCTGCCAAATATCTATTAGTAAGGTCGGCTATCATATTATCATTCACAGATAAGTTTAGATCCAACACGCACAGTGTATGCCTAACAGCCCATGGTAAAGAGTAAGAACACGTGGCGACATTTTATTGGCGTCTAGATGTAGAGCTACGTCAGGTGTGCGGACCTAATAAAAATTCCTTAGATTGGCCATCTCAAGCGAGTTAGTAGCAAATACTTAAGTTAGAGGAAAAAGAAAGTAGCAGCATCAACACTCCTAGTTGTTATTTATAGCTAGAGATATTATAGGGTCAAAAGAATTTCGTAAAGAGACTTTTGCAGGAGGGTGCGCTGCTTGAGGCAATAGTAATAATGGGGTAGTAACTTTTACTTACCCTTTGTTCTATTGTTTCGTAAAGATAATAAATAACTCGTCTTAAATTTACTTGCCTTTCATAAATCGTCCATCAAATGAGCAATTAAATCAAGGAACTACATATAAAATAATGCATTCTCATGTTGGTAACTCGTATGTATCTAAACATGTTCCTAATAAAAAGCTCAGCCATGGGAAGCATGCAATCAAAGAAACACTCACCCAAATGAAACGTGATTGGCCTGGGGTGGCCGACGATGGACTTATGGGGGCTCGAGCAACACCTCCAATAGAACTCACAAAGAGATCTATAAGTGCCACTTCCTTAAGAACTCACAAAGAGATCTTGGGAATCTCGGAACTCACAAAGAGATCCTTCTCCTCTCATGAACTCACTAAGAGATCAAACAAGTAGAATAAAATTTTATTATCAATTCATCATCCCATTACACAAGAAAGGGCCTCTATATATAGGCTTAAGAAACTAAAACAAGATACATGTGCCCCTAAGGGCATCTCCAACCGATAATCTCATTTTTCACTCCAAAATGCAGGGAAATCAAAAAATGCTGTGTTTCATCTCCAATCCAACGCCATTTTGCCACTAAAACGTTCGTTTTCTTTGGCGCCTTTCTTCCCAACGTGTTCGGTAGAGAGGAAAAAAATGGCGCAAATGAACAGTGCGACGCCAATATTGGCGTCGCACTGTTCATCAACGATGAAATGGCGTCAAAAATGGCGATCGGTTGGAGCAAAGCAAGAACGACAAACAAGTGTTTGCCGTTCGGTTGGAGATGCCCTAAGGCTTACATAGGACGACCCTCTTAAGTGAGGGTAAAAATACAAAATTCATAACAAAAGTTTAAAAATTACAAATAAAATATAAGATAACATGGGACGATGACAGCCGTTGATCTTCAGCTCCTCGGATAGCCATGGATGGTTGGATGTCCACATCATTCTCCCGGGGTGAAAAAGAGCTCGACTCCGTCGAGTCCGCACCCCAGGTAATCATGCTTTGATACCAAACTGATGTGAAACGTAAATGTCATTTACTTGCTTAGGTGGCAAGATTAATTAAATCTCAAATCAATTTGGGGAGAGAGAATGAAAATCTAAAATTAAA
>NW_021360348.1:0-227 GCF_001605985.2 Dendrobium catenatum | reverse complement strand
CCATACAAAACCTCAAAGAGTATGCCATTCCATAAACGAATGTAGTAGGGAGGTTGAATTTTTATACGGTGATTATGACTACGACTCTATTTATATAAACATGCTGCAAAGTGTTCTCCAGAAGTATAGATAGCCTGTCAATTTTAGATAGCGTACTCGTAGTCACATGTATCCCCCTACAACACTTCAAAGAAATCATTCTGCGCGAGGTGCATAAAGTTGAAGAA
>NW_021360347.1:0-219 GCF_001605985.2 Dendrobium catenatum | reverse complement strand
TTTAGGAAGAAATTATCATGTAATCATTTTGTTGTGTATCGCTGTGAACTGTGTGACATGATGTAGCCTGATTCACCTCTGAACAATCCAGTGACCGCATGTAATAATTTCTCTTGTTTGGGACAACTTTTGATCATAATGTTTTTGTTGTTTTTTTTTTTTTAAATATTTTACTAAAAAATATTTTAGAAAACGATAAGAAAACTATCACAAATGAAG
>NW_021360346.1:0-234 GCF_001605985.2 Dendrobium catenatum | reverse complement strand
TTTGAAATTTGGAATTTATCACCATAAACTTAAAACTAGTAGTGGGGGGAATGAAGACAAGCCCGATCAAGATCCCATGGTTCCGTCGTCCCGGGCTGTCATGATCCCTGGTCTACTTAGTCAGAGGAGGTAGTCGACCCAACCTGACAGAGGGTACCTTATCGGCAGCCATGGGTTGCTTCGTCTAAGGATACCTCGTAGACCTGGGTTGATGTTTGTCTAAGGAGATATATC
>NW_021360345.1:0-415 GCF_001605985.2 Dendrobium catenatum | reverse complement strand
AAAGGTTATATTTTTAGAGAGCTTATGATTCATTAAGGACTTGCAACCTTTTTTATATTAACACATAGGAACCTATGTGGGTTTTAATCGAAAAAAGAAGAAGTAATTGTCTAATGGTAAGTGTTTTGTGATATAATTGAAATCTCTATGAAAGTCAATTTTAAAAGTATAAGAAAGAATTTTAAAATCATATACATACTTAAACTCTTGAAAATCATATTTTACTAGCACTTTATGCATTATTTACAAGTTATTGAGTTTTCATTAAATTGATATTTAATATTTTAAATGGACATTGATATTTGTGATGACTAGGAAAAAAAGTCCTCTAGGATAGTTGTGCTCATTTTATAAATTCTTTGGCATTTAAAAAAAAAATTGAAAAGACCTAACATAGTAGCAAGGTGTAGAGACA
>NW_021360344.1:0-1284 GCF_001605985.2 Dendrobium catenatum | reverse complement strand
TCAAAACCTTACATTAGCTACTATTTAAAGAGGAAGAAATAACTATCTAGAGCAAGGAGGTAAACTAGTCCCTAAGCACAATAAGAGCTAAGATGTTCCTACCTCACCTACTAGTCCGATTGTGGAACACAAACGTCTTCACAATTCTTTTTGCGTGTAAGACCTAAGCTTACCTGCCCGGCCTCAGCTGCTGGCACGTCTGCGCTCTCTTTCATTAATTCGTGACATGTGTATAGCTTGCCAGTTCGCATGCTAGCGGCCCAGCTCAGGTACCCTCGCGACATCCTCGCAGTAACGCAGGAAGCTCACCGCGCGGCCCTGCTCTGCGCTCTGCGCGTGTGCGATCAACCTGCCTCCTCCTCGATCTCTTGTACCGCGTCAGCACGTAGCCCTCTTGATTGCGTGCCCGCATGGCCGCATGCTTGCCCTGGCCGAGCTACCAGGTCGCACATTCTCTTCTCTCAGCTCTACCTTGCTTCTGCAAGCTAGCCTTGATGGACCACCTGTCTGCCTCAGACAAATGAGATCGCATTCCTTGTGAAGCCTGTATATTTCTTCATCCTTAATTCACCAGATCAGCTATATCAGGCTCTGATACCAGTTGTTATGTTTCTTGCATGAGGAAGATTGAGCTTCTTGCGAGAGAGAGAGAGAGAGAGATCGAGCTGAAGGGAATTCCAAATTTCCTTATTAAATGGGTTGGAGCTATAACAAGGGTGTTCCATTACACAGCGTAAATATCCTATGTGTAGGAGTTTGAACACTAGTGTAGTGTCTTTGCAGAACCACTATTCCTAAATCTGGACCAAAATACAACATTAATGAGTGATTTTTAAGGAAAAAAAATTAATGAGTGTGGAGTTATTTTGGCTTTTTATAAGAGGTGTGATCTTAGCCTTTTATAAGATGGTGTCCATCTCTTCTTACAAAGAAAAAAATTATGACAAAAAAAAAAAGAAAAAAAAAAACTAATAGATTTTCAAGATGAAATAATAGTAAATACCGAATATTTTTCAGGAGCACCGCATCCTCCTTCTATTCCTTATTACCACCTTATCATAAAATTCGACTCACGCTTAAGATTTAATAGTTTGTTTTCTTCGTAGGAAAAAAAATGCTCCACAACTTAACACTTAGCATGAAAAAATGTCATTGTCCTCTCATCTTCTTTACCATTTTGATTTGCTCATTAATGCAGCTTATAAATCATGGTGTACCTGAGGAAATCATAAACAAATTAAAGAAAAACTTGGAAGAATTCTTTCAGCTTCCATTGGAAGAGAA
>NW_021360343.1:0-1206 GCF_001605985.2 Dendrobium catenatum | reverse complement strand
AAATAACCACTCGTCACAAGAACCCGAACTTGTTGCAATCCAACCGATCGCCCTAGACATCGATGCGCACTCCTACCTGCGACTTCGCACGATCCACTCGTGCGCCGAGCCCTGCGCTCCGCTCATCACAATCCCAAGTTCACGACCATCTTGTCTCCACGAGGTTCTTGATGCTTCAACATGTTCCTACAATTCTCCACCTCGATCGAAACTCCACCTGAATATGAATCTCTACCTTCTCCCTCATCTGAGCCCGACCGGCCTGATTGAATAGCCCCTTTAGTAAGCCATGACAGCACCTCTGCTTAGAATCTTCAAGAATCACAAGCAATTCCAAGAAACCCATGCAACAGAAGTTTCCACCAAGAACAAGATCTTGAATCCAAAGCTTCACCTCATCTCTGCATCTTCCTGCCGCATGACTTCTTGGGCCTTGCATGCGCCCGTGAGCTCCTCTGCTCATGCGTCTAGCTGCTCCGATTTCTTCACGAGAACAAACTTGGCAGCACTTCTTTACATGCCGCCGGTCTTCCTGTAGAAATCCCGCATCCAACAACACCTGCGCCGGGTTCCCACCCACCGAACACAAATGCAGCCCCCTTGCCGCTCTCTGGCTTTCCGCCTGCTCACCCGCGAGCAATGCCCTGGCCTCGTTTCCGCGTCTAGCATGCATGTCTCCTCACGAAGCACCTTACCCAGCTTCTCCTGGCACCTCCTCCGCCAGGCAGCACACGCGGCTACCTTTGTCGCTCGGTCTGACGCCAATCGAGCGCCCAAGTTCGGCTCTCCTGTTCGTCCGCCTTCTGCTGATCCTGCAACCGAACTCGTGTACCCAAGGCCGAATGCTCCACCTCAAGAACACATTCCTCCTTCAAAATCGCCACCAGGGCTCTGATACCAAAATGTTAGATCTTGGAGGAGATCTTGAGAGATTTTCTTGCAAGAGATAGAGAGGGAGAGGGAGGGAGAGAGAGAGACAACAACTGGGGAGGAAAATACCTAAAGCTTCATTAATTTTCCCCAACCAATACATCATACAAGGCATCTATATATAGAGATGTACAATGGTGTGGTAGCATGCATGAACAATGTATCCTAAAACTAAATCAATACATAACAAAATTGTTTGTTGAACTTTAAGAGGCTATTAAATAAACAATAATAAATTAAATGTATGATTTTATTTGAATAGTTGAAATGAACACT
>NW_021360342.1:0-244 GCF_001605985.2 Dendrobium catenatum | reverse complement strand
TGTTGGGGCTTAGCGGAGAAAGGGTAGAAACAACCCTAGTGATGCCACCACCAACAAGTGACGCGTAGGGTCTTGTTCGCCGGAGAAAGAGAGGTTGTTGATCGGCCGACGATTTGCCAATGTCCAGTGGGTCGTTGTTCGTCAATCGTCTCGGCGAGGTAATAGAATATGTGGTTGACATAGCTTTCCACTGAATATTCATAGTCCCAATCCAGATCAGAGAAAGGACAAAGCAATATGTCGA
>NW_021360341.1:0-201 GCF_001605985.2 Dendrobium catenatum | reverse complement strand
TGATTGGAATGCTACTACATTTGTCACACATCTTCTACTAACATGTCAAATGTGTTCGTAGAGAACTGCTCTGTATAACATGAGAGGCACTTATTATCACTTGCAATTTGATGGATTGAAAATCATAAGATAATCTTATGTTTCTTTTTTTTTGTATCCTTTTGGAATTTGATCGTTGTATTCAAGTTATACCCATTACAA
>NW_021360340.1:0-313 GCF_001605985.2 Dendrobium catenatum | reverse complement strand
AGGAATGATTTGGAAGGTATTTGGAATTTCCCATCTTCAAACAATTCTTCTTCAGAGTTTACTTTCCCTGTTTTGGACAAAGGAGTACATATCTTTTTATTAACGTCTTCTATGGTATCAAATTTAGAATTAGAAATAATTCCATTTCAATCATCCAGAATTGTTGACTCAACCTTGTTTTCCTGGATCTCCTCATGATGAATTGCATTTGTAACATTATCCACCACACTACCTTAATTGTCTTGCTCAATCTCATCGTCCCCTAGTTGATTAGGAATATTAATAGCATCAACAACAAGTACTTCTGTGCAAC
>NW_021360339.1:0-231 GCF_001605985.2 Dendrobium catenatum | reverse complement strand
TAAAAATAAAATTATTTAAATTTTAAAAAATTCAAAAATTATTCGAGCCGACTCGCGAGATCATGAGCTGAGCCTAATCAAGCTCAAACTCAAGTGTGTTTACTGAACGAGCTCGCTTGACTCGTGAGCTCGATAAGCTTAGCTCGTGAGCCCATAAACGAGTCCAGCTCGAGCCGACTCAGCTCACTTACACCCCTAGGTGGGAACACTCATTTTTGGCTCTTGAGCTAG
>NW_021360338.1:0-262 GCF_001605985.2 Dendrobium catenatum | reverse complement strand
TATAGCTCGATATTGATCGGTATAGCTCGGTATGGTCAAAATTTTCCAGCTATAAAGACAAGGCTGATTGCTATTGCTCGGTATTGCTCGGTATGCATAGGTTTGGCTCAGTATAGCTCGATATCAGTATCTCGGTACAAACCAAATAACGATCGGTATAGCTCGGTATTGCTCGGTATGCATAGGTATGGTTCGGTATAGCTGGATATATATGGCTCGGTATAGCTAGGTATAGCTCGATATTGATCGGTATAGCTCGGTA
>NW_021360337.1:0-251 GCF_001605985.2 Dendrobium catenatum | reverse complement strand
ACAAGAAGAGAAAGATGAAGCTCAGTAATATATCCCATGTAGAAAGTATATTTTTGATCTATGCAGCAGTCAAAGGAACTTAAAGGAGGGAGCCTTGATCAAATTTGTGTATTTTCTAGAGATTTGTAAGCTTTTAGACAATCTCAGATTTTAGACAAGATTCACAAGAGTTCCTAGATGAAATTGATCAAATTTCAAGAATTCTGTGTCTGGGAACAAAATAACAACTAAAAACTTACCTCATGCTAATG
>NW_021360336.1:0-203 GCF_001605985.2 Dendrobium catenatum | reverse complement strand
TCGTCTGGGACGATATTGAGATCGTCCAGGCCGATCGGCACTGTTCAAAAATATCGACCTGATCATCGCCCTGGGAACGGTCCAGGACAATCAGAATTGGTCTGATCGTCCCGGGACGATCGGGCGATCGGCCGGGCCGATCTGTGTATGATTTAAGGAAATGAGCTCATTTTGAGGAGAGAGAAAATCATTTTATAAAATCA
>NW_021360335.1:0-553 GCF_001605985.2 Dendrobium catenatum | reverse complement strand
GAGTTCAGGTGCTCCCAAAATTAATTTTTTAAGTTTCAAAGTAGCTTTTGTCTCGAGATTCGTGCCCGATCAAGCTAATTTTTTGACGACGTATCACTCATTATGTTACTCAATTCGATTATTTACTAAATAAATATCTCATATGAGTGATTTGTATCAATTAATGTTATTTGGTATGTCTGCTACTATTTTTTTATATATATGTGGATATATGATGGTAAGATGAAATGGGAAGAAGATTTAATAAAAAAGCCTGGAAAGAGGCTTTTGCTAAAGCTAACACTCACGGTTTTTTTTTTTTTTATTAGCCAACAATATCTTCTCATGTGAGCAGACATGCAAAACTTTAATTCCAAAGCTCATACATTATGAACCTTTTCTTACTAGTTATTCATTTACAATTATTACTCTGTTTTATCTCTTTTTTTATCCTCATTTGAATACAGTAAGCATTTAACGGTAAATCAATTAGTCATCTATGTTGATATATATATATGAGTGTGTGTAATATATATCTCCAAAAAAAAGACGAAAAAGTGGAAGAAAGAGAGAT
>NW_021360334.1:0-201 GCF_001605985.2 Dendrobium catenatum | reverse complement strand
CAGCAGTCCCTAGGCGCAGCCTCGGCACCTCCACCCGTAGTTCGCTTGTCCCTATTCAGGCACGCATGCCTCTGCAGTCCCCACGCACTAAGTGACTGCGTGAAATCCACGTCGACGCAGGACGCCCACGTGGCGCGAGGCCACAGTCCCCACGAGCGCGGCGAGCCTACCTCCGCACTCCGCAGCCTATTTTCATGTCAG
>NW_021360333.1:0-303 GCF_001605985.2 Dendrobium catenatum | reverse complement strand
GATCCGGCTCGGGCGGGATCCGTCCCCGTCGGGTCGTGACACTCCTTCTCCTGAACTATAGGACTCTGGCTGACTTGGGCTTCCTTAAGCTCCGAAGGTGGAGTCATCTCTATGTCATCCTCTGGAACTACATCCAATATAACTAAAAACGCAGAGTAAAGGAAAAGCCAAAGTCAAAGACAGAGAACAACATCCATGATCCTCTTCTTCAAACTCCTGACTGATGCTGAAGGTGCCCTAACTGTGTCTCCTCAAAGATGTCGCACTGCCGTCAAGTCTGTCGTGAGCAGAGTCAACCAGCTC
>NW_021360332.1:0-246 GCF_001605985.2 Dendrobium catenatum | reverse complement strand
GAAGTTGAGATCTTGTCTTTCGGAGCAAGATGAATTGAGATTGCATCTTTAAGACATGCTTTGACATATTGCCCCCCATATTTTTGTGAGGGAATTTTAGACTGCTGAACTCTTTGTATAAGTGATAGATTTATCAATCACTTGCGCTCTTGGAGTCTTTATAGAGAGAATATTGTTCAATCAGAATATTGTTCAGTGATGTTTACCTTTGTAAAAGGGCTCGAGAGAATCCACCAAGGATGTGAG
>NW_021360331.1:0-448 GCF_001605985.2 Dendrobium catenatum | reverse complement strand
ATCATAACCCTCAGTTGGGGGCCTATGGCTTATTGCTGGTGATCGCTCAATTTTGGCTTGCTTGAGTCTTTCTGTGTATTAGTCAAGTAGGTGTATTGAAGATCGTACTCTCTTCTCTACAACCTCCCTCATTTGTGCAAGGAGAGGGTACGTATGAGGAGCAATGAGTTCTTGATTGGCCTCGAAGTTTGTCCTCTCTAAGGCTTCAGATTCAGCGGTCTTTATAGCCTTAAGATTCCTTTTTCTAGCTCTTCAAAGATAATTCTTTATCTTGTTCCTATCGATGACAGGAGTGCTAGAACTTGAACTAATCTCAGACTGAGATGGTAGTTCTTCTGTCGTTATTGATTTCTGGTTTTATCCTCCTGAGTAGAGGATACAGTGGATACAGGGATGACAGTGACATCCATCTTAGAGATGGGGGAGTCAGCACCTGACCCTCAAGTAA
>NW_021360330.1:0-2249 GCF_001605985.2 Dendrobium catenatum | reverse complement strand
CTGAAAAGTTAGAAGCAACAAGCAGTCCAAGAAAAATTGTGTTTGTCAATCATCAAAACATAAGCCATGAAAATAGATTTGTAACAATCAGCTCTAGAGGTCAAAGTGTGGGCTTAAATCCCCTTGGTTTTTAAATGAAGAAAGTTGCCTAAATCTTTCTTGGTTATTTCTACATGATGCTTTTGGACATAAGAACTTATCTTAGAGTGGTCCTCACTAACTCTCATGTTGGCCAAAAAAATATTGAAAAGCTTCCTTGTGAAAGGCATATATGGAAAGGTTTGTTGAAAGTGAGAGAAGCTAGTGAGAGAAGCTCTGGTTTTTACGGGATAATTTGAATTTCTAAATCGCGGGATTCCTGGTTTCCCGATGGCAAGCAACGGTCGCCGGTCATCTTCGGCCGGTGTACCACCTGAAGATCGTCGATCAACTAGATGCTCAAATTCTGGTGTTGTTCTTGGAGGCTCGTCGTCTCTACCAGCATTTGGAGACAGAAGTATTTCATTCAACATAACGAATATTAGAATGAACAAGCCTTTGATTATTAATGAGGGAGGATTATTACTGAAGAATAAAGATTCCGAAGTGATCGGAAAAGGTAAAGGTTTAATGCAAGAAGGAAAAATGGAGGTCTTATGTTCCAAGAGGCCGGATTTGCAAAGTTTTGGAGAAGCTGTCAAAATTTCCGCTACTGTCTTAGAGAAAGAAGCAAAACAATTAATGGGAACAGAGGATAGAGCATCGGTTTGTTATGAGAAGGAAGATAATCTGGTCAAATCAACAAAAAGGCCTGAGGAAGCTGTGAATAAGGAAGGAGATAAAGTTTCGACATCTGGAACTTATAAAACTTCTGAATTGAATGAAGTCCGGAAGTGCAGCAATGGAGAATTAGCTGGATGCACTATTATGAATGTGGAAATGCCTGAAAGACCTATTACTGGAAATAACTTTAATGCCTGGGAGAAGAAACAAAATATCAGAGTTGATGAATTAGACTTCGGCAATTTCTTATCAGAAGATGGAAAATCGATTAAGCTTCATGAGCAAAAGGTGGCAGAAAATTCAGATAAGCTTACGAACTCATTAGTTGTCAAAATCTTTGGTGATGACATTTCCTTTTCCTCAATCAGCTTTGAGCTGAGAAAGCAGTGGTCTGTGTTTGGAAAATTTCATATTACAATTTTAGGAAAAGGATGGATGCTATGCTCGTTTTATGATCCTAGCCATGTGGAAGCAATATTAACCAATGGGCCTTGGTTTGTAAATGGAAACATTGTTGGGATTGATAGGTGGACTCAAAGCTTCAATCCAAATTCTCGTAAAGGACTGACATCTCCTATTTGGATAAGACTTCCAAATCTACCATTACATTATTGGGATGAAATCAACATTTGTCGTATAGCATCTATGGTTGGCAAGCCTTACTTGATCGATGGAAACATGTTTCAATGGTCAAGAAGAGAATTTGGAAGAATATGTGTTCGAATTGAACTAGATGCTAAACTTCCTACAGGTGTTTGGGTAGAAGGAACTAATGACAAATTCTATCAAAAGATAGAATATGAAAAGATCCCAAGCTTATGCTATGGATGTGGAAAGGTCGGTCATAGCAAAGAGAATTGTACCAATTATATCAAGGAGAACAAAATAAAGAATGTTCTGCCATATAAGGCTAATCAGGTAATATCAATCGGATTGGTTGGTATCAATCAGCATTGTGAAATGGTGGAAGGGGAAGACAAGGAAGAATATGGTCCGTGGATGCTAGTGGATTATGGCAAGAAGAAAACGTTTGACAGCTATCCAAGGAAGCAACCCCAAAAGCAAGAGCAAAAGAAAACTTATGTTACAGTGAAGAAGACCAATTTGAAAGAAGGAGATAATTTGGTAAAAGTTAATGTTGCAAATCTGGAAACAGGGAAGCAACAATCTTTCATCAGAGAGGAGGTTATTAATGTTCAAGCAAATTCAGAAGTTCATTTTACCAGAAATTCTCACGGCATCACTGATGATAGCAGCTTCAGAGTTCTAAATGCTCTTATAGAAGAAGGAGAGATTGTTCCTGATAAAGAAAAAGATGGAAAAGCTATCAATACTGGTATCAATGAAGATGCTGCAAGAGAGGATGAAATCCATAGAGGTACAGAATCGGTTGTCTTGGAGAATGAAAACTCTTTGAAGATTGAAAGTATAGGAAAGGAAGAACAATCCCACTCAACAAAGAAGAAGATTTCGAAGCAACTGAAGAA
>NW_021360329.1:0-256 GCF_001605985.2 Dendrobium catenatum | reverse complement strand
TTTCCTTTTGGATTGTATGCATTAAATAGTTTGTTTTTTCCTAGGATTAGAGCATCTTGAATTTGGTTGAAATTTGGGATCTCTTAGGTTCAGGTTTTTGGGTTCTAGCAGCGTCTAGAGATTTGGAAGAGATAGATCCTCCTCTCGAATAGAGGATCAATTGTATCTTATTATTTTCTTTCGTTAGTTTGATTATCGCGATAAAATTCCTGTTTCCTATTTTTTCCTTTGGAGTTTGGAAGATTTTTCTCATTGT
>NW_021360328.1:0-275 GCF_001605985.2 Dendrobium catenatum | reverse complement strand
GACGATTCTTTACTTCGTCTGGACGAAAATTTTCTAGAAGACCAATCGCCACGGACGATAATTTAATTTCGTCAGGACGGAAGGACGAAAATTTTCCAGAGACCCGATCGTCCTGGACGATTTTTAATTTCGTTTGGATGAAATATTTCCAGAGAACCAGTCGCCACGGACGGTAATTTAATTTCATCTGGACGAAAATTTTCCCGAGAGCCAATCGTACTGGACGATAATTTATTTTGTCCTGGACGAATAGGACTTAGAAAAAAATTTCCGAG
>NW_021360327.1:0-208 GCF_001605985.2 Dendrobium catenatum | reverse complement strand
GCTCGAACGAAGCCTCCATAGCAATGTGAAAAAAAAAAAGAGACTAAGAAAGTACGAAATGTTAGTAGTAAACTAAACTTGCCTGACTTAACAGCGAATAGTGTTTGTGTTGCTCAATTGCATATTTGATTAAAAAAAAAATCTTTTTGACAAGATAAATAGTATTCTTATACATGCAAGTATTCTATAAGATTAAGTTATGTCTGAT
>NW_021360326.1:0-317 GCF_001605985.2 Dendrobium catenatum | reverse complement strand
GGTTCCGTCGTCCCGGGCCATCGTGGTCCCTGGTCTAATTAGTCAGAGGAGGTAGTCGACCCAATTTGACAGAAGGATCCTTGCCGGCAGCCATGGGTTGCTTCGTCCAAGGAGACCTTGTAGACCTGGGATGGATATTTGCCTAAGGGGACAAATTTAAGTCCACCTTAGCTAACTAAGGGCTTTATGCCTATCAATCATATCCTATTGATTCATATCTCAAGGATTTAACGCCATTAAGGAGCGTATTGATTCTGGCCATAACCGCTATCTATGGTGTCATTTGGCGGCAAAACCACTCAGTTCAGAGGGCCCCG
>NW_021360325.1:0-298 GCF_001605985.2 Dendrobium catenatum | reverse complement strand
CTCTGTGCACAAATGTCCTTAATTAATGCAATTGTTTTTTAGAATAAATGATTAAAGCAATGGGCTAAATGTTCTTGGCTTTCTAAGCGGGTGATGATATCAACTTTGTGTTCCAAAAAATTAAAAACAAAAGAACTATAATTTTATTAAAGAATTATTTGCCATGGGTGATATGGTGTGAAATTAGGAGGAGATTTATTTGGAAGCAATTCAGCATTTTCAAATCACTTCAATGGTGAGACATCCCTAGCTCTTATTCCACTAATGAGCTAACAATTAGTGATTTCTACCTTCTGAT
>NW_021360324.1:0-876 GCF_001605985.2 Dendrobium catenatum | reverse complement strand
CTAGATGTCACACAAGGGATTTCATTTAGTGGATCTCTAAAATTTCATTTGGATGTCACACTACGATTTTCCTTTAGTGGATCACCAAATTTTTTGATTGGATGTCATACTACGATTTTCCTTTAGTGGATCACCAAATTTTTTGATTGGATGTCACACTAAAGCTTTCTTTCTCCATAGATCTCTTGGATGTATCAATAGTTGGTTGAGACACTGATTTCCTTTTCCCTATGCTTTGTGCTGCGGGCATTGATGGAGAATTACCTGATTTATCTTTGTTGACTTGTCAGGTGGTTTTTTGTACCTTCAGCCCTATGCTTCTAGCTTTGGCGTAAGCCTTTTGCTTCCGAGCTTTTTTGATGAAGGCCTTGAATGCCCGAGGCTAAATTCATTCTAGGTTTGTTTTCAAGCTTTAACGCTATATAAAATTTTTATATGGCAAATGACATTTCGGTTCCTGATCTTTTGTTGCCGTAACATGACTTGTTGATCGACGCAGAATTCGCACTTAGTTCATAAGCCCTTTAGTTGTTGTAGTTGAACGTTTGTCGTACACTTTATTCCAGGTCCCTCTCTTCTGCTTTGTGCATTTGGCGTGGAGCCTGGTTGAAGAAAAATCCTTCGATCCAGCCCGCCCTTTGTTGACTTGTACGGACTTAGTTGAAAAGGAATTATGCCAAGGTTTATTGGAATTCAACACATGATTCAATTAACCAAACGTTAATCACTACTAGAGGTTTGCTGTAGATCTTATCCCGTTAAATCTATTAACTCATACTTGAGTATTGACCTTATAAATCTGGAACCACGTTAGGAGGATCCCACTTCTTATCACTATCTACATGAGCGTTAGAGTCGTAAGAGAAATTTTTGACA
>NW_021360323.1:0-323 GCF_001605985.2 Dendrobium catenatum | reverse complement strand
TCTGGCCAGAGGACCCGGGTTCGAACCCCAGGTGAGGTGCGCGAGTTCCAGATCTGATCTGGACCGTCCGATGATTGATCGGACGGTCCTGATCTGCCGAGACTGGAAAATTTTAAATGCCTATATCTTCTAAAATACTGAACCAAACTTAACGAAATTTGAAACATAGATTGATGGTAGCCTAAACTTACAATATCTAGAGTTTGGAAGCTCCATGCACTGTATTTTGGCTATATTTAATCAAAGAAGTTTAAAAGAAAAACTGGAATAACTTACAATCTAGCCGATGGATTTTTGACTTCTTGGGCTTGTTGGAAAGATGA
>NW_021360322.1:0-222 GCF_001605985.2 Dendrobium catenatum | reverse complement strand
AAATCATCATGTGAGTAACAATTAGTTTTATTAAAATAATTTTTTATTCTAAAACTCTAATAAATTTTACTCACATGAGCCTTCCTAGAATTCTCATCAACCCACTGATGGTCAGCTTGATGTTGATGAGTTCTTGTATGCAACTCCAATGGTGTTGGCTCCCGACCCAGGTGCTCTTTCTGAAAGTTTGATGCTTAGTTATACTAACATAAATATATGTAA
>NW_021360321.1:0-290 GCF_001605985.2 Dendrobium catenatum | reverse complement strand
ATTAAGATAATTATTCGAGGATGTATCAGTAGCCCCATATTTTTGAAAGTCGAAGCTCCAAAAGTTCAAAAATATGAGACACATCTTCTGAAAATTTTTTTGTGTGATATGAAATTTGAGAATACTCTTACCTTGGGCATAGAAGTCTTGCATAACTCTAGAAGCATCAAAATTGAGTTTGGAATGCCAAAAAATAGTTCTGTTGACCCCAAAAATGATCGATTTAATCTTTTTGGGCCCAAAATTAAGCTCGAAATGAGTCGAGATGAACAAGTCACCATCAA
The DNA here is from genome assembly GCF_001605985.2 of Dendrobium catenatum. Lineage (NCBI taxonomy): Eukaryota > Viridiplantae > Streptophyta > Magnoliopsida > Asparagales > Orchidaceae > Dendrobium > Dendrobium catenatum. The sequence continues at coordinate 6 of NW_021360321.1, read as the reverse complement.
TAACCA
>NW_021360320.1:0-282 GCF_001605985.2 Dendrobium catenatum | reverse complement strand
ATTCTATTTATGAGTACTCAAAGCATGAAGGCATGTTGTGAAGAGAACCTTCCAAATAATGCTAGCAATAATGATAACAAAATCTGAGCAAAAATCATTTTTATTTATTTATTAGTAACATTTTCCTTCAGATACATGAATCTACAAGCTCATCAATCTAAAGTATTCATAAAGAATGGCAATAATTTTGCTTCCATTTTTATATTAAATACCATTTTCTCCAACAGAAAGTATTGTAATAAAAAAAAAATATTTATAAACTCAAGAGATGAAATCAGCAAT
>NW_021360319.1:0-304 GCF_001605985.2 Dendrobium catenatum | reverse complement strand
AAGGAAAAAACAGCTACAAATAAAGTGTACCTTGCAATCCTTTAATTTCTTCACTTGATCAAAAAGAAGAAACCTGCAAAAAACTCTCAACAGGAGCAAATAAGATTGATCGAAAATATCACAGAATAAAAGCCCAGTATTCTGCCTGAAGGGATTACAGTTACAAAAAAGAGTCAGCATATCCTTCAGGGCCATAAAGATAACAGTGAGCCTTAACTTAATGAACCTAGTGAAATGAAAAACTTTCCCCTTCAGTAAATTCCTATCTTCGGAAAGCATATAACCAACATTCTCCCTCCAACTA
>NW_021360318.1:0-225 GCF_001605985.2 Dendrobium catenatum | reverse complement strand
TAAGATGATTTGAATATTTGATGTGTTTGTGCTATCATAAGGGATGTATAAGGGGCCGGAATCATATGTGATTCCGTTGTCTGGGTCTGGGAAGGGAGACATAAGGGGAAGTTCTGAAATTTGAAATTCTGTATATCTGTTCCGTTCTGGTGCTATAAGCACAAAAGGGAGCTATAAGGGAAAGTTATGGTGCTATAAGCACAAAAGGGAGCCATAAGGGGAAGA
>NW_021360317.1:0-206 GCF_001605985.2 Dendrobium catenatum | reverse complement strand
ATCATCCCGGACGATCCCTTATCATCCTGGCCGATATGATTGAACTCTGTTACAATCTTTTTTGATCGTCTTGGACGATACCATTTTCATCCTAGTCGATGCCTTTATTAATATCGTTCTGGCCGACAAACCTGATCGTCCTAGCCGATACACCTGATCGTCCTGGACGTTCACGTGTCAGTACGTTTAAAATCCTTAAAATTGGC
>NW_021360316.1:0-347 GCF_001605985.2 Dendrobium catenatum | reverse complement strand
TAATTGAATTTATATGTAGGATCATTTAGCTTTAGTAAGGTCGGATCAGATATAGAATAGAAAAAAAAAAAAAAAGTTTAACGTTTCATGATTCTAAGAGAGTTGAATGGAGGTTTAATTAGGGCTTTTCGTTTTTGCTCTGCTAGGATTTTTTCGAGTCGCACCACTATTTTCCTTTGTTCCGCCCTTCTGACGGCGGAGGGATCCCACCCCATGGATCCCTCCCTCTCCAACGCCGCTTTTCCGCCTCTCCACTCCACTAATCACTCACCTCATAGCATGCAATCTAATCTCATGCTGGTCCCTTCGCAAAATCCTCTCCCTTGGACTTGAATCTTAGCCGACAA
>NW_021360315.1:0-374 GCF_001605985.2 Dendrobium catenatum | reverse complement strand
TTTTGTACTAATCATCCTGGACTATCCAAATATCGACATTGTACTGGACGATCCTGCGATCGTCCAGGACGATTCTCGGCATCAAAATTGAGTTTTTAGGGTTTTCGGAAGCTCTATTTTTAAGCGCGTCATATGGGATGACCCTGCAATCATCTTGGATGATGTTTGGCGTCAAAATTGTGTTTTTAAGGTTTTTAGAAGCTCTCTTTTTATGCATATCGTACGGGACGATACGACAATCATTCTAGATGATAATGTTAGGTTTGAAAAATCTATTTAAATTCCTCTTGCTTTCTCATGAAGAGTGTCTTTGGCAGCCATTGAGGCTTATTTCTTTTGGATAAAACTTGAAGAGAGAGCTTGAAAGGAAGAGA
>NW_021360314.1:0-1159 GCF_001605985.2 Dendrobium catenatum | reverse complement strand
TGGCTGAAGTCGAACAAGTGCCCGAAGACTATGGATTGATCAATGATATTATGGAAAATGCTGATTTGGATAATCTGTCTGTCCTTGATGAATTTGAAGGAATCCAATACATGAACCATGACTTGAGCAATTCAAACTCTTCTGTTATCCTTACTGATAAGGAAAAATCATGTAACTATGACTGGAACCTAGGGAAAGGTGATGATAAGATTAAATGTTCTTTTTTCCCCTGGTATCCTGCTATTGATAGAAGATACACATGTAACTACTGTCTGATTCAAGCCTGTTTTAAATGTGTTAATGATAAATATCTTATTCCTATTCCTAAAGTGATTTCCACATAACGCAGAACACATTCCCTCCTTGAATCCAGAATAAGAGTACTTGAGCATCGAGTTGCTGATCTTGAAGTTAGAATAGAGACACTGGTAATATCTCCAACACCGGATCGAAAAGGTAAGGGTATTGTTATTTCTGGTGATATTACTCTCATGGATTATCAATTCTTATCAGAATACAAGGATCCCTTTCTGCAAAATGAACCAGGTATTGAACAAATCCCTATCATCTGCAATCCTTATGATGTTACGAGTATTCAAATTCTTGCTAAAACCAATATCCATGGTTTAGAGCAGACCTTACCTGCTTTTATTGATACTGGTGCAACATCCAACACCATTGATGCTGACTTGGTCCCAATCGAATTTGTTCTTACAAGCCCTACACCTAAGTATAGTGCCCAATTCGATGGTTCCAAACTAGAATTCACCAAGTACATTCAAAATGTACATCTGAAATTCCAAACCCATTGCCAGGTCTGGTCTAAGGCTTTTCACGTGTCAAAATTTTGGGTTAGACCTCTCAACCATTTCCGTTTCAAAATGATACTTGGCCTAGATTTCCTGCTGAAATCAAATGGTGGTTTGTTCCTGTCGAATGATTACGTCACTATCTTTCGGAATTCAACGATTTCCCCTATCATATCAGAGTGGGCTGAGGAGCGTGGTGAACACCTCTTAGTACCGAAAATTTTACCCCCACTACCAAAGTCACCAAAGCCGCCTGATAAGGCTTCAACCATAAATTTTGAACCGCATGAACATTACACCAAACCTCCTGAATCTGATCCTGATAGCAAACCACGACATATCCTGAAATA
>NW_021360313.1:0-2820 GCF_001605985.2 Dendrobium catenatum | reverse complement strand
TGAAAAAACATTGATTAAAAAGAGACTCTGGTTGCCATCTAAAAATAAAAAAAAAGTGAGAAAATTATCCCAAATGAATCCTTACTTACCCGCAACAACATCACAATCAACTTTATAAAAAACTGCAACTGTCCCAAAGAAACTCTAAATCATTAATTTTTTTTTTGTTGCTGGAGATTACGAAGATCTAACGGTCAAAAAGTCATGTATAAATTCTTAGATTTATTGCAACTTTATTAGAGGGGGTTGTTAAAAAAAATATCTTAGAAACGCTTATAGTATTCAATCAATAGTCTATTTATAGATGCCGGTCGGCCAATAAAGATCCCTATTTAAGTTGTAGAAAACAAACATGTAGCAAGAGCGGCTGTTTGGTTGAGAGTAATCTTAACTATTCTAATCCACGTTGATTATTCAATGAGAGGCTCTCCTTGGTGACATAGATTTAAGAAGTTTAGGTTTGGTTTGAGATAGCTTTTTTTATTAATTTTGTTGGGGATGAGTAAACATCACAATGACGAAACAAGTTAGGAAGTAAAAGCATCGGAGTTCCCAAAAAAAAAAGAGTAAAAGCATCGGAAAGTAAAGAACATTATGATCTAACGTGTAAAAATCTAAAATAGGAAAAAAAAAATCACAGAGCCATTCCACACCAAAAAAATCATTATGAAAATGAGGGAAATAAATATAGATATCTCTTCTCTCTCGCTCTTTCATTGAATCTCTTCTCACATGCACCGTTCTTAATTTCTAACATACATGAAATATAAGAGAAAGCAAGTTATATCCACCAAGGAACGCAGCCCTTCATAAAAACAAAAAAAGAAAACCGTTCAGTCTGTCTCACAGCACTGTGGTGCTAGTTTGGAGCGCTGTGACACTTAGAACCTCATTCTTGATCCTCTATGGTGTTCTATCTAGACCTCTGCGATACTCTGCTATCTGTCGTTCAACGTTGGGGCGTTTGGAAACACAACGTTGGGTCGCTCGGGTACGCAGCGCCTGGGTGTTGTACGAAAAAAAAAAATTATGTGCAAGACACCCAAACCCATGCACGAGGGGGGGATAAACCCCCTGCCCCCTTTAGTGAGAATGAGAAACTAAAGGTCTAAAATAACAGATAAATCCGATTGATCAATACAATCATATTACACACATAACATGTTTCTAAAGCAATTATTTAGGATAAAATTTTTTGCTTCAAATTTTTTATACTAAAAATTTATTTTAAAAATTAGCCAGAAAAATGTCCCAACCGAGATGCGATAGTTTTCTTTATGCTTTCTAAACCAATTTTATAGTAAATTTTTTTGAACTCAAAATTTTAATATTAAAAAATTACTTTAAAAAATAATAAAGAATATATCACAAATGAATCCTTAATCTTTATCATATTAATAGGAGTTGCTACTCTGGCAAAATGAATTATATATACCTCTATTAGCTAACATCATTACAAAGTTATGGAATATTATCCCTGTAACTCCCTAATTGCAGCATCTTGACTTTACAATTCCCATGCTCTCATAACGAATGCTCTCTTTCGCCTATCTCAATCATTCAGTGATTAAAAGGGAATTCACCATTGCAATCTCAATGAACTAAAAAAGTTGAAGTTGATGCCGCAAATTTCCAATGCAAAAAATATTTAAGCTAACCTTTTTGACTCTAGTAATATATATATATATATTTAAAATTTACTTTTAGTATGCAGACGAAGTTCCTATATTAGCAGCGGTTGTCATATTTCGGTCACGGTCGGTCGTCTAAACCGAAAAGTACCGGCCACTATCGGGTTCGGTCGACCCGACCCGTTTGTTATACGGGTCGATTCTCGGACCCAAACCCGACCCGCTTCTTTCGGTCAACCGCCCGACCCGCGAACTTACAATCAGGGAAGGCGATGGGCTTGACGTCATAACTGTCCCGCGTAGCGGAATTGGTGCCTGACGCGGGACGCTGGGGCTGCGAGGGCGCGCGTGAGGCGAGGGCTAGGGAGCCGAACCCGACCCTCTTCGGGTTCGGGTCAACCCAATCCCGAAATTTTCTGGTCGGGTTCAGGTCGAGTTTTCAAGTCGGGTCCAATATTGACAGGTCTAATATTAGCTATTACTTTATCAATAAGGGTGTCAAAATGAGTTGATAGGTCAAATTTAGCTCCAAATTGAAATGTCCAACCCAAATCCAATCCGTTTAATAAACAAATCAAAAACATCAACTGAACCGACTCGCTAGCAACCCAAATGACCTAAACTTGACTAGTTAATCCGTTTTTGTTAAACAAATAATATATCATATTGACATATTTGATAAAAAAAAGAAGATTATACCAACAAATAAAAATTTAAAGGAAAATAATTAAATGTGCTATTTTCGAGTCAGAAATTGGTTCGTGAGTCAAACCGAACCTTACCGTTTAATAAATGAGTCAAAAAATCCAACAAGAATCTGACTCATTTGTTAAACGGATTAAGCTAAACCCAATTTTTTTTTGCTCGGATTGAAGGATCTGATTATTTATTGACACCTCTACCCCTACTCAAGTATACACTGAAAGTCCAACATAGAGATCAGAAGGTGTTGATTGAAAGTTTTCCTCCCAAATGAATAAAAGATGCTCTAGATTTAGTATGATAATCTTCTCCATTTGTTCAAACCTACACAATAATGTGACACTAACTCTTAAATTTTGATTAACCACTGTAGAAACAATGGGAGACATATAGGATTTATGTAGATAGAACACTTCGATCCTAACTGCATCAGTGACCCAATTGAATTAAAGTTTTGTTTTGAATAATTTTTTTAAGTACTTCCTAA
>NW_021360312.1:0-304 GCF_001605985.2 Dendrobium catenatum | reverse complement strand
TTATCATTACTATTTTCCAATTGTTATAGATGCTTGAAGGATTTAAATATTATTACTATTTTTTGTTTATGTTCTTTTTGAGGTTTTATGGGTAATGCATTGCTCCTTTTGCTTTCTCTGAATTTTAATTTCTGATCTAGAATTTTTTTCCCTTAGAGATTTGTGAATTGCTGATTTTTTTTTATAATTCACAATTATTAAATCTTAGTTTGGGCGGATTATGTAAAAATAACCAAACTGAAATTCGATTGAAAACCTACCAAACTGAAATTCGATTGAAAACCTATGTAGCTAATCTATCACT
>NW_021360311.1:0-237 GCF_001605985.2 Dendrobium catenatum | reverse complement strand
CCTTTTTTAGATATCAATCAAGTTCTTGTTGAAAGAGTTTTACAGAGGGGGTGAACGTGGTTAGAGAGGGATTCCAAGAGAGAGAGCTATAGAGAAATTCTTGAGGGTTGAGAGAGGAAAGAGGAGGTGAGCGTTGTGAGGGAGAAGAGGTGTGAGGGAGATCACACGGTTGCTCCAAGCTTGCTGCATCTTGCTCCTTCAGTGGCCCTAGAAGGATTTGAGGGAGGATCTCCAAGG
>NW_021360310.1:0-551 GCF_001605985.2 Dendrobium catenatum | reverse complement strand
GGCCAGGAGCAACTAAGGGTTTTTGAATATATCGTCCTGGCCGATCCTGCGATCGTCCAGGACGATGTGATCATATCAATCTTCCTTAATTGCTTCCTTAATTACCGGATCAATTTAGTCATAATTGTGTCATATCGTCCAGGCCGATATCACGATCGTCCTAGCTGATTTCCAAAAATATAGAATACCTAAATTGATCATGGCGGCTATTTCTGTTTGTATTGAGCATATCGTCCTGGCCGATACAAGTATCATCCAAGACGATAAGTTAATTACGGCTTCCTTAACTAAGAAATCAAGATTAGAACTTCTATTTTGAACTCTATCGTCCAGGATGATAATAAGATCGTCCAGGACGATGTGAGTAAAAATAGAAATTTTAAATCTCTCAAGTGTGTGTATGTAGGGTTATTTAACATCAGTCACTTTAACCATTTATAATTGACTCAAGAAAGGGAAAAAGGAAAATTACAGACTGACTTAGACCTAGTCTACCCAATCTTGAGCTGATTCCAATTTCCGTCCGATCTTTGAGTCATGAAAAGTAAGTA
>NW_021360309.1:0-285 GCF_001605985.2 Dendrobium catenatum | reverse complement strand
CGCCCCTCCATACCTATGCCTTTCCCCATACCAACCTTCTCTGTCCTCTCTCTAAAAAGGCTCCATATAGGGCTTCCTTTTTTTCTCCCTCCACAATCTCCACCTCATCTTCCTCCCCACGAATTTCAGAATTCATTTTTTCCCCTTCCAATCCTTTTGCCACGGAAGCCGCCGTTTAGTCATGGATTTCTAACATTTTCTTCATCATGTCCCGGAGATCGACTACTTGTCCTTCCATGGAGGAAATTGATCGTTGTCTTGATTTGGTTCATCTCCCCTTCAACC
>NW_021360308.1:0-1316 GCF_001605985.2 Dendrobium catenatum | reverse complement strand
TTAATAGCCTCGTAGGCCTGGGTTACCTAGTGGTACCTAGTATAATTAAGTGATTTGATTTGATTAAAGTTTGAAAGTTAATAAATTTTAATTAAGGTTGTTTGATTACTGATTTTAAGGGTTGATTAAATATTTCTAGAGTTTTAGAGGTGATTTTGAGTTTTTAGGATTTTTATGAATATTTTAATCACTTAATTAAAGGGTCAAAATTGACTTTTTATTAAGCTCAAATTCTGGAATGTTTGTATTTTATTAAAATACTAGACTTTAATATGATCAGTTAGACAGTAAGTACGTTGAAATTAGATTTTTCTACATTTTATTACAAAGGTTTGAAGTTTTGAACTAGTTTTGACCTATGGTTGACCAAAAAGTTGACTTTTTGACTTTAAAAGATTTCTGGAAGTTTAATATTTTTAACAAATATTAGACATTATTATGAATTGAATTCAATTGAGTTTGGTCAATTTGGATTTTCTTGAATTAGTTATGAATATTTGAAGTTTGATGTATTTATTGGAATTATTGAAAATCCTTAATTAAAGGCCCTTTTTGTGGTTTTGCTCCAAATGAGTTCCCAGCTTCTTGAATTCAACTCCAAAGGTCAGAAATGACCTAAGGAGAGATTCCCAAGTGTTTGGGAATTTATTGAAATTTTTAATTATTATTAATTATTTATTTTAATTAAATATAGGATTTCAATTAAAATTAAATTAATGTTCAATTTGATGTCAAATCAATGTTTTAATTTACATTGATTAAGGTTTCAAATCTGGTCAGTTAGAGGGGTTATACATAAATTTTGGGTTTAAATGTGATTTATTACATTTTCTGGAATGTTTTAATGCTTAATTAGGGTTTAAATCTTAATTAAGTTAATTAAGAGGCTTAATGAATTCAAAAATTAGTAAGAAAATTTCCTAAGGCTTAGAATGTCGCTAAGTTAAAGTGGTTCAAATTTCAAGTTTAAATGAGGTGTATCCTAATCACAATGAAATTTCTAAGTTCTCTAATCAAAGTCCTTAATTGTTGTCCTTAGTGACACTAAGTTTAATAGGATTGAATCAAAGTTTTGACTAACCCTTGACTAAGCATGGCATAAATACACAATAACAATCAAACAAGTCCTTAAATCTAGGAAATCCCTAAACTATGTGGTGTGTGCACAACCTAAGCATGCAAATTGATTTGAAGTTTAATTAACTTAAAGATTAATCAATGAATAATTAGCAAGGTAATTATTCATTGATTAATCATCACATTCCCAAGAATTCTATCTAATCATTCAATCTATGCTTAAAATCCCAAGGAATCTC
>NW_021360307.1:0-223 GCF_001605985.2 Dendrobium catenatum | reverse complement strand
TAAAAATTTAGATTAATCAAACTCAATGGCTAACGACTTCAATTAGAATCTAGGGCCCCTAAAAATATTAAACCTCCATAATTTGGTCAAAATCATGGACTCAACATCTTAGGTGACCTTAGGCACAAACGGACCAAAACTTCTAAAAATCATAACTTTTGATAGAAAACTACAAATTGAGTGTGTCACCTATCTAACAACTCATAATTAGGTCTAGTATTTA
>NW_021360306.1:0-214 GCF_001605985.2 Dendrobium catenatum | reverse complement strand
ACGTTCAGGGGTTCAACATGATGGATCAAGTCAGGGCAAGGTTGGGGTTGAATGGCAGTCGGTCAGTTAATCATATGGGCAGGGGGTCGGTTTTGGGGTTGACTGGAGGAAGCTCTATACGGGGTTGAACCGGAATCTAGATGTTTAGAATGGGAATGGTTCATAGATTCTTCGAGTTTATGCACTGAACTGTAGGCTGCTTCTAAAGTCTCTA
>NW_021360305.1:0-218 GCF_001605985.2 Dendrobium catenatum | reverse complement strand
AAGACTAAAAGTCACCTCTACAACCACCCAACGCACATGTGCGTGGTGCTGTGAGGGAAAGAGAAGTGAGTAATCCATCGTCTAAGAAATCCCAAACTTATATTCTAGTTACCACATGGTAGAGGACAAATCGTCGTGGCCATGAGTAATCAAAATACAAGTAGAATTTCTTTAGGTAAAGTTGAAATCACAAATCATGAAGCAATCGATCGACATAC
>NW_021360304.1:0-201 GCF_001605985.2 Dendrobium catenatum | reverse complement strand
TGCACTTCTTGTTCTGTAGCTAAATGTCACAAAATTCAATTTAATAAAACTAATTTTGTGTCCTCTGCTGCGTTTGACCTTGTCCACTCGGACGTTTGGGGTCCTGCCCCGTTAAATTCAATGGATGGCTTTCGGTATTTTGTACTATTTATAGATGATTTCACGCGTGGATGTACCTCATGAAATCTAAACAGGAAACGT
>NW_021360303.1:0-240 GCF_001605985.2 Dendrobium catenatum | reverse complement strand
TGTTCTTTCTTTAATAAACTTATTTCTAAGATTATTTTCAAAAGATTGGAGAACATTCTTCCTAGAATTATTTCGAGTAACCAACCTGGTTTTGTTAAGGGGAGAAGTATATTTGATAATGTGTTATTAACCCAAGAGATGGCGCATGAAATTAATACTAAGGTGAAAGGTGGCAATATCATTTTGAAATTGGATATTTCTAAGGCTTATGATAATCTTAACTGGAACTTCCTTTTTAAA
>NW_021360302.1:0-258 GCF_001605985.2 Dendrobium catenatum | reverse complement strand
GAGCAAAAATTTGGTGAGTTTAGGCCTTGGGATCAGGGGATGCCATGGCCTAAATTTCATCAGGTTTGGAGCTCATTTGGTTCACCAAATAGGAGCCATAGTATTCCCCCTTAGAATTGGCCTTTAACACTAATAAAATTCTAATAAATTAATTTTAATTCCTAAAATTCCATAAAATACTTCTAACTGACCTCAATTAATCCCTTAATCAGTAAAAATTGAAATCCATTTAATTTGGCATTAAAATCTATCTTAATT
>NW_021360301.1:0-312 GCF_001605985.2 Dendrobium catenatum | reverse complement strand
TATCCAAGTCTTTTGATTTTCATTTTCATCTTAGGACTCGATTGATGAGCACCGCATAGTCTAGCGTGGACTTCGTTAGCGATCTTCAGGGCCTCACATTTGTCTAAACAACGGAGCCACATCTGATCGAACGATCGTCGGTACAATGTATTATTGACTAGTGCGTAGGATAGGGCACGTTTCTTAATTTGGTGGGCAAGTGATCTCTCGTGAGGGAGCTTGCCTTCTTGAAGGTATTCAATTATTGGTTGTCTCCAATCTCCTTCTTCATTGAATGCTGAAGAGGTAGAAAGGACCCGAGACATTTGTTTG
>NW_021360300.1:0-244 GCF_001605985.2 Dendrobium catenatum | reverse complement strand
ATTACATTGTCTATTCTTAATATTGATAAGTAGAGGAGAATGTTCAGACAAAGTTCTACTAAGATGCTCCACATTAGTGAAATTAATAGAGTTAATCCAAGAATCATTAAAGAGCATACGGTCAAGCCTTTGCCATAAGTGACCCCTATTCCAGATAAAGTTATTGCCAACAAACCTAATATCAATCAAATTATAAGATAAAATCATATTATTAAAATCTGACATAGAATGAAACGAAGGGGAA
>NW_021360299.1:0-330 GCF_001605985.2 Dendrobium catenatum | reverse complement strand
TTTAGAAGAGTTTAATGAGAGATCTAATTTATTTTCATGGTTTTAGCATTAAGAAAGTTAAAGAGGGAAAATTTCTTATTCATTTAGAGTATTTTAATGACGTTCTTAAAAAGTATGAAATAGATAATGTTAAACTAGTAAATACACCAATTAGTTCCTTAGTTCAGTTGGATAATGACTTAAAGGAAAAAATCTATTGATCAAAATAAATTTAGAGGTATAATTTGATCATTACTTTATTTGACTACTAGCAGACCTGATATAATATTTATTATTTATTATTGTACTCAATTTCTATCTAATCTAAAAGAATCACATTTCACAGCATTA
>NW_021360298.1:0-267 GCF_001605985.2 Dendrobium catenatum | reverse complement strand
GAGTCAATTGATGTATTTAATACTGCCATATAAGTTTGGCTTGGGATTCCTCCCAAATGCAATTCTAGTATTCCATTTAATTTACCAAAAAACCTTTTATTTTATTTTTACATTTAATTAACTTATTTATTAACTTCATTTATGACCTTTTTCATTTTGTTTATATTAATTGTATTTAAGTAAGAGCCAATTGGTGGATTTAATTATAATTATTTTTATATTCAATTAGGATTAATTAATATATTTATTTTTAATTAATACATACTC
>NW_021360297.1:0-1278 GCF_001605985.2 Dendrobium catenatum | reverse complement strand
GGATAAAGGCTTGATGTTGTTGTTGTTGTTGTTGTGAACTGCTTGTTAATGTCTCTAAGTTAATTACTACTACTAGATTTCTTGGTTTTAAGCATTCTATGGCTAATTGTGCTAATAAGATTTGGGTTTTCTAGAAAGACCCGATTCATATTGATGTTCTTGGTAATTTTACTCAAGTGCTTCATTATCATATTGATGTTTTAAATGTCAAGTGTTGTGCTTCTTTCATTTATGCTGCTTCTTCTCGTGGCTTGAGGAATGTTTTGTGGGAGCAATTAACATATTATCATAATTTGTATCATGGTCCTTGGATGGTGGGGGTGATTTTAATACTATCTCTAATCCTGCCGAGCAAACCGGGGGATCTTATCCTAATTCTTATTCTACGGAAGATTTTAATAATATGATTGTTGACTGTAATCTCATTGATATTGGTTTTTCGGGTAATCCGTTTACTTGGCATAGAGGTCACCTTTGGCTAAGACTGGATCGCATTTTATTCAATGATAATTGGATCAATTTTTTTAGCTCAATTTCTGTTGAGCATCTTAGTCGTACTCTTTTTAATCGTTCTTCCTTACTTCTTGCTCTTAATATTAGACAGGTTAATGTTATTCCTCAATTTTGCTTTCAAAATATGTGGCTCCAACATGATTCCTTTTTTGGTGTTGTTCATGAGAATTGGAATGCTATTTTACATCCTGACAATTCTATTGGGGGTATGAAAAGACTCTGGTTTAAGTTGAAATGGCTTAAACAACTTTTAAATTAGTGGAATCATAATGTTTTAAAAATATCTTTACTAATATTTTAAATGGTGAAGAGATGGTTAATAATTGTGAAAGTATTTGTCAAAACCTTCCTTCTGAGGCCAATTTTGCTTCTCTTAGAGAGGCTAAATCTAATCTTTGTAATCTTATGGCTTAAGAAGAGACCTTTTGGAAACAAAAGGCTACTTCTAAGTATTTGGTGAAAGGTGATAATAATACTAAGTATTTTCATGCTTTGGTTAACCGTAAATGTGCTCTAACTCTATCTTGAAAATTGCTCGTGATGATGGTTCTGTTACTAAGAATGGTGAGGAAATTTCCATGTTGGCTATTCAACACTTTAAAAAAAGGCTTAGCAAGGAATTTAATCATAGTAATTTACTTAATCGTAGCATTATCCCCTTCTCTTGTTTCTGAGGCTGATAATGATATGCTTGCTAGTTCACCTTCGATTGAGGAATTAAAAGATATTGTTTTTAATATGAACGGTAACTCTATGGCGGGACCT
>NW_021360296.1:0-200 GCF_001605985.2 Dendrobium catenatum | reverse complement strand
ATAGGAGATACTCCCTCTTTCAGGATAATCTGGTGCTTCTGCTCTCTGTAGGGTGGTAGTCCCGCCGGAGGTTGAAACACATCCTCAAATTCCTGCAGAAGAGGCTGAACCAACGTGGGAATGAGCTTTTCCTCCCCCTCCTCCTGCTCCTCCAGGCTCTACAGCTCCACAAGGAATCCTCCTCCTTCTTCATGGATGAT
>NW_021360295.1:0-857 GCF_001605985.2 Dendrobium catenatum | reverse complement strand
ACCTGATAATTATAAAAAAGATTATTTTATTTAATTATGAATAATAATAAATTATTTAGATTATCATAATATAGCCATACCTGACACATCCGCAGACCATCAAAATCATCTTTATACCTCATCGTGTTGTTAGAAGGAAGCTCATGTATCCTTTCTTTAGCCCACCTATTAATTTATATAGAACATTATTATTTAATATACATTTGAATTATGTTAACTAAAAGTTACTAACCTGTAACCCAAAGGTCGTCCAGCCAAGTCAAAAATTTATGGGACTCATATTGTTGGTCGACCTATGTGCAATCTTTCCATGATCAAACCTGCAAGAGTGCTACACATCCAGCAATATATGTCTTTGTTGGCCTTATTGCATGGCACAGCTCCCTATAAAGATGTGAAAGAGTTGCACCGCCTATAGATATCCTGCTAAAGCTATCTACATCTCCAAGCAGAGGTAACCACTATAGAGAGACATGACTTTGTGATGTATCGGGTATCAAAAAATAATCTATCATGAATATGATGTATGCTCGGACATGTTGAAGGAAAGTCTCTATGGCCAAATCATCATATGACTCTCTGTAAAAGTCTATCGAAGCGAACATAGTGGGAGCATAGACACAACCTGTGTTGAACCCATCCGAAATGTCACAACATCTTACTCATCATGTGGAGCGTGGCATACCATATCCTTGCTAGGATGCGTCCCAAGTAGCTTGTCACAGCAACTAGGCCATGTTGGCCATATGCGTCCTTGCCCAACAACATTTGAGCCCACCACAGCATGTCCATGAACTCTAAGCCCTAGTAAAATTTGGACATCCTGCAATGTGATCGTCATCTCACCGATCGTCAAA
>NW_021360294.1:0-245 GCF_001605985.2 Dendrobium catenatum | reverse complement strand
ACCGGACCAGCCATAAGACTGGTTCACGATTGAACAGGTCGTACCGATCGGTTCGAACCAATTTTTAAAACAGTGGTTAAAACGTTAAAGCAATTTGATGTGTGTGTGTTTGCAGATGACTTTTAAAACCAAAAGCCAGTGCTTATAATTAAAAACAAGCTAAAGGTACACAAAAAATGCTGAAAACTCCATGTTAACAAAAATTGCTTCAAGATCAGAAGCTTGATTAAAAAAAGGAGCAGAGG
>NW_021360293.1:0-773 GCF_001605985.2 Dendrobium catenatum | reverse complement strand
TGAGGCAATGAGCTGCTGAGGACTCATGTGAACAGGAATATCAAAAATCACCCCAAAAAAAAAAGTACTTTGACCAACAGCTGGTGCTGAAGCCATCCAGGAAGGGAAATGCCTCTTTATCATGAAAAAATCATTCTGTGCGGAGTTCAGATCCTAATAAAAATGCATCATGTTCAGTACCGAACTTAGCACCGACTCGGTACCTAAGCGTAAACTGGACGGTTCTCCCGTCAGGTGTCCACACAGAATAATCTTTACCAGATATATTATTCCCTTCCCTCTAGATATAGTAAATGAGGCAACATATTGAGCGAGAAATAGTTTTTCGAGCAGGTATGAGGGCTACATTATTATAAGGGAATGCATTATTATAATGTGAGCAAATTAAAAGCAATATGGAGAACAGGGATAGACTGGGGCCTCCATTAAAAACTGGAAGTCATTGAGGTGAAGAAGTTTAATTATATGAAGATGTCATGATAAGGTTGTAGGAGGTAGCAAGAATACCAAGGCATCTTTTGAGAAGATGTTTGGCAACATTATCAAAAATTTGAATACTGCTTTTAGACTGATTAATAAATTCATATAACAACAACAATAACAAGCTTTTATCTCACTATATGTGGTTGGTTGTATGAATCTTTTTTCTCCATTGTTTTTTTAGTAGTTAAATTTTTATTTAATTTATTAAAAAAATATAATTTCTAAAACTTTCTATCCAAGTCTTTTTTGTCTCTCTCTTCCTTTATTAATATAGACCAAATTTAATACAT
>NW_021360292.1:0-269 GCF_001605985.2 Dendrobium catenatum | reverse complement strand
GAGCCGCTTGATTTGACTATAAGCATGTCTTATTCAAAAATTGTTTGGTCGTCCATTTTATGGTATGAACCTTCCAAATGTGCTTCAGATCTTTAATTTGAATATATTTGGGCTCAAATTTGGTAACCGATCAAGATAATTTTTACATGATGTATCATTTGTCCCCTATTTTTGGACGTCGAATATCCATGAGTACGAAAATATGTGTTACAACTTTCGAGAAATTTCTGACACAATTTAAAACTTGAGAATAGATGGATCTTAATTAT
>NW_021360291.1:0-932 GCF_001605985.2 Dendrobium catenatum | reverse complement strand
CCCGCTTGATTATGCCTCGAGATTCATGCCAAAACAAGATAATTTTTGCATGATGCATCAAATGTTAACAAAATCTCCCAACTAATAAATCTTGTGAGCTGTATTTTTTTTCTTCTAATTGTAGATCTGCCATATTATATAATTAATTAATTAATTATAATAAAAATCGAGTCATGAATCTCACGGTCTCACCCAAATGAGGTTATTGAAGTCAGCGAAGAAATTAATAGGCATGGCACTAAGTTTGTTGGTGGCTTTTATGGCCATCTTCATCTCAATTCTATCTGAGCTTTACTTTTTAACAAAAAAAAAAAAAATAAAAAATATTTATACATTCTTTCTCAAAATAATCTACACTTAATAACTAAATTTTTTAAATTTTTTAAAAAAATTCAATGAGCGACGGTAATATTGAGGTCGCACCGTTCACGATGGGAATATAGAGGCATGTTTGACGTTCGGGTGGAGCAATCGGCAGACGACATCCGCGCGTTTACAATTCGGTTGCAGATGATCTAAAAAATTAGCTTTTTAGGGTTTAGTGTTTAGTATATGTATTGAGTTAAAACATCCTATTGTAATTCATACGAACGCAATAGGGTGCAACTGAGCCAAGCAAATTCGTGAGATATTCTAATGAAGTATCAAAACTATTTTAATAATTAAAGGCCAAAACCTTTGTACTAAATTTTATTTTGATGGAGTATCAAAACTATTTTAATAGTTTTATTATAAATAAAAAATGAATAAATAATCATTTATCTTGAATGAAATTTCATTTTTCAATCATATTTTTTTGATAATATAGATGAAAATTATGGTTTTTTATTTGTGTTTCATTTTAATGAAATTTCAAACGAATATTATTATATATTGAAAATGAATAAGAG
Organism: Dendrobium catenatum; assembly: GCF_001605985.2. NCBI lineage: Eukaryota > Viridiplantae > Streptophyta > Magnoliopsida > Asparagales > Orchidaceae > Dendrobium > Dendrobium catenatum. The sequence continues at coordinate 42 of NW_021360291.1, read as the reverse complement.
TACTCATTTATTATTTATTATTGTCGAAATATCAAAAACAGT
>NW_021360290.1:0-284 GCF_001605985.2 Dendrobium catenatum | reverse complement strand
ATTTTTCTTACTGCTTCATATGACAACTTTCTAGTACCAAAACCTATCCCAATTGAAGCCTTAAGTTAAAATTGGATTTTTGCCAAAGCTTCGAATGTAAAAATTAAATGTAAGAATATACCGAGTAAAATTGATTTTCTCATGATTTTTACAAGCCTTAAATATGATCTCACCATCGGAGATTAAAGTTAGAACGGAGAAAATAAACTATTAGCCCAATTAAATTTCGAAATTTTGCGAAATAAATTTTTATGAACTCTAAAGTGTGTTTGTAAGTTGTTTGA
>NW_021360289.1:0-219 GCF_001605985.2 Dendrobium catenatum | reverse complement strand
TTGGTCGGCCTCTTCCTTCCGCCTGATGTGAGACGGACAGACAGAAATGGGAGAGCTGAGCGGCTCTCCCTCTCCTTCCCGTGCTCTGTCCAGGACGGAACAAACGAACGCAAGGGGAGCCGAACGCTCCCCTCTCCTCTCCGTCTGGTCGGGATGGAAACACACGCAGAGAGCCGAGAGGATCTCTCCGTCTCCCTCTCTCGCTCTGGTCGGGACGGA
>NW_021360288.1:0-302 GCF_001605985.2 Dendrobium catenatum | reverse complement strand
ATTTGCATACCTTATGTCAAACACTTTAAAGGTTAAAATTTTAAATGATTTTCATATGTCTGCTTACATTTCTAGACTTTTTCTTCTTCACTTTTTGATGTTGCCAAAAAGGGGAAGAAATTGTTTGTTGTGTCTTGTATATTCGTATCGTTGTGTGTTTGTTTTGTTTAGTGTATGTGAGTTTGTTTTATTTTATTTTGTTTTGTATTTCTAAAAATTTTGAAAAAAAAAATAATTTTAATGCTCCTAATTTTTATATGTTCATTAATTCAGAGGGAGTTTAGGAGATTCTTAGAATTTGA
>NW_021360287.1:0-306 GCF_001605985.2 Dendrobium catenatum | reverse complement strand
TATTTAAATGTCTAGTACAATAACAAAAACAAAAACAAAAATTGTCCAGCAGATGAAGTTTGTAATTAAAAGTAAGAAGGATCGACACAATTAATCCACATGAATTTGAAACATGAATTTTTTTAATAAAAAGTATAGATATGTTGCACCTATGCCGGGGGTCCAAGGGGGTGCTGCCCCCTGGCGGGGTTCGACCTGCTTGGTACCATTCGATACCCCTCTGTACCGAGCGGTACCGAGTGGTACCGAGCAGTACCGAGCGGTATCCGAGTGATACCGAGTTCCGGTACCGAGCAGTACTGAGTT
>NW_021360286.1:0-200 GCF_001605985.2 Dendrobium catenatum | reverse complement strand
TTTTTTTTTTTTTTTTTTTTTTTTTGTTTATGATTACTATTATATCTTTAAACAAATTGAATCTTGATTTGGAGAAGGAACAAATATTTGTATTCTAGTATTATAACCATACTCTTAAACCAGGAAACACAAGCAAAAATATTAGGACACGAAAATCCGACCTAAACCCGACCTGTTTCCAAAATGGGTCAAGTTCGAGT
>NW_021360285.1:0-2032 GCF_001605985.2 Dendrobium catenatum | reverse complement strand
TTAATTTTGATCGTAACTCCTAGTAGTTTCACATCAAAATTCTATTTTAAATTCATTAATAATAGACATTACGAGTCATTCTAAATCCCCTCCACAAATGCTTTTTATTCGATTTACTTCTAATCAAACACAAAATAAAAATCAAACCCCTGCATTATTTTTTACTTTACACTCTTAATATTTCCAATCAAACAACCCTTACGCCCTTTTTATTGCTACAAGCTGGAATTTAAGGCCTCTTCTTTTTAGAGCCATGCCCTTGAGTTTTTAGAGCTTCATTCTACTTTAATATATTGGCATTCTCTGTGGTTTCTGTGCTTCCCTTCATAATTAAAAAAACACATGTTTTTATGCTACATTAGTGTATCATCTAGGTTTGTTGCTTCCAATCTGCGCATCTTTAAATTGCATTTTTATCTGTTTTATGGCAGATAACATGTAAACTTTATCCTGAAAACTTGAAACTTCCATGCATTTCTATGCAGTTTCCATGCTGTCAGCCTAATGAGGGCTCGTGTAGCATTGATGGGGCGTGCAAAGACTGCACTACGGTGATTAGCTTGGAAACCCCTAAACTCACTATTCTTGCAACAAACTTTGCAATTTTCCTTTTTGTTAATTCATTATAATTTTAGTTCAGAGTTTTTGTTTCTACTTTGAGTACCTTTTAGATTGCTTGTTGGCATCTGATCTGCCTTTAAACTTCCTTTTAGAACTAAAATGATTTTTATTTGTGTGGTTTTAGTGTTTTCACCAGTCAGATTTGTATGAAGGCCGTCCATCTACAGCACAGTTTAAAGAGAAGCTTCCATGGTTTCTCAAGGCATCTCCATCAGCTAATTGTGCTAAGGGTGGCAGTGGAACATACTCATCCAGCATTGATCTTACTGGTCCGTTTTCTCTGTGTATTGTAAAATATTGCTTTCGAACTCATAAAAATATCCTATTTTGTATATCAGGTTTTGACAGTGGAATGATCCGGGCATCATCATTTCGAACATATCATAAACCCCTTAGTGGACAAGTAATTTTCTGGTAGATTTTATGCTCATAGAATTTCCTTATTAACATATTCTTGGACATGATCTGCCTGGCTTTATTACAGATGGACTATGTGAATGCAATGAAAGCTGCACGAGATTTCAGTTCGAGGATCTCTGATTCATTGAAGGTATTATGACTTATGCCTATCCATAGCTAAAAGAAAGAAAAAAATAAGGAGGTGAATATTCTCAATTATAATGGTAGAAATCTATTACTTTTCAAAGATGGCGTTTTCCTACAATAATACTAGCCTATCAAGCTAGAGCATATATATCAATGAGTTTCAAGTTATTGTAAATTTTGGAAAAACAAGGAGATCCCAAAGTTTCGGTAAAGATATCAGTAAATTATTCTTCACTAAAGATGTAATAAGTGATAATTTTCTTTGACAAAATTGCAGCTATGATGAAATTATAGTCTATTTCAATGTATTATTTCTTCAATACAAGATAGGTTTTCTTGCAATTTAGATATTTACTTTATTATTGCAGTTAAGGATCATGAGCTATATATTAAGAAATCCAAATTCTTCTATAAGAGTTTTGATTCAAATCATTTAGCAAGCAAAATGTGTCATAGCCTTACATTCATATCATGAGATAATTATAATCATATGCTTCTTACTCATCTAACGCATGGCCTGAATACAGTGACAAGTGTGCAAGGTAGTCGACAGCTAGCGTAAAACTTGTCGAATAATAATGATATGAATCCTTTAAGAAATTGTGTTAATGCTAGGGCGTCCCCTGGAAGCGACGTGCTGTATGGCTTGAATACAGTGACAAGTGTGCAAGAGCCGCTGCACCTGCGCCCGGATGCAGTGTTAAATAGGCAAGGGTTCCCACATCAAAGGACGGATGTGGGAAAAGAAGCTAGTCCATGAAACTAAAATTAGGATAGGAATTTGGAATATAGGTTGCCTTATAGGAAAATTAATGGAATTAATATATATTATGATTCATAGGAAGATAAATATTTTGTGCATTCA
>NW_021360284.1:0-227 GCF_001605985.2 Dendrobium catenatum | reverse complement strand
GGGTTAAAATTTTTAAGTACCAATTCACCCCCCCTCTTTGTTAGCCTTGGGACATTTAATTAGGCTTAACATCCTAATTCTCATTGAACGAGTTTCAACAAGTGGTATCAGAGCTTTGTTTCAAAATCATAAGTTTAGACTACTTTTTGATTAACATGGATGGCTACATTTGGAAATAGAAATACACCTAAGGGTTATTCTATAACTAGACCTCCACTGTTTGAAAA
>NW_021360283.1:0-226 GCF_001605985.2 Dendrobium catenatum | reverse complement strand
ACTCTCTCCCTCTACCTCTCTGTTTGGCGAATTTACAAGATTTGGCCGGACAAGCGCACGGGAGAAAGTTACCTTCACTTCCAGCGAGCTCCTCTGCTTGCTTCCGATCAAAATGTAGTAACTTCTGATCCGTTAGGAATGTCGCCAAAGGAGCGAAGTCGGACAACCAGGAAGGAGCCGAAGAAGCACTCGGGAGGGAGAAAGGGCCTTCAAAGCTGGCGATCTC
>NW_021360282.1:0-242 GCF_001605985.2 Dendrobium catenatum | reverse complement strand
ACCCTTTCACGCACTTCTTCGAATCCTGTAAATCTGCTGCGATAGAGAGAATGAAATAGGGGGATTAATTTTATTTTAGAAAGCAATAAAAAAATCGTCCAAATGAAGTCTTAGGTCCTATCATTAGGATTTAACCCAAATCCTGTTAAATCCCACATCAATCTTGCTTAATCCTGCCCTAAACTTGTTTAAATTTTTTTTATTAATTATAATTAATTATTATTTTTAATTTCAATTAATTA
>NW_021360281.1:0-210 GCF_001605985.2 Dendrobium catenatum | reverse complement strand
CAAAAGAATCAGATTTGACAGCAGTGAAAAGGATTTTGAGATACTTGGAACTCAAAACTTTACTTGGCACAAGTACTTTGGTTAAAACAACAGTTGATTGATTTAGGATTATCTGTAGGTACTATTCCAATTTGTTGTGACAATACTAGTGCTATTTGCATTTCCAAAAATCATATTCAACATTCTAGAACAAAACACATAGATATAAGA
>NW_021360280.1:0-208 GCF_001605985.2 Dendrobium catenatum | reverse complement strand
CTTCTTATCATTTAGGTTATAATTCTTCCTTTTCTTTAGATTATACATGCGAGTGGCGGATAACGCCCTTTGTGGAACCATCCTAATTTAGTTCAGTTTTCTTTTTCTTTAGGTTAGAATTCTTCTTTTCTGTAGGATTAGACATGTTTGTCAAGTACAACGCCTTTCGTAGCTAGTGATATATGAAGTAACACAATGATATATGAAA
>NW_021360279.1:0-1547 GCF_001605985.2 Dendrobium catenatum | reverse complement strand
CTTATTGGTGAAGAGAGATAGTTTAAGAGAGAGAATCTAGAAATTTTGGAATCACTCCAGATCCAGCAAGATCTAGCTCTTGGGGTCTTCACCAAAGTTGAAGAGGACATCTTCATCTTTCTAACCAGACCAAGAATGAAAAAATCCGACGGTTGGATTGTAAGTTATTTCTATTTTACGTTTAAATTTAAATTTGAAACTGTAGCAAATATACAATGCATGGAGCCTCCAAACTTCAAGTATTGCTAGATTATGTTTCCCTCTAGCTAGAGTTCAAATGTCGTTCAATTTCGTTGAGTATTTTGAAAGTTATGGGCATTTGAAGTTTTCTAGCTCTGGTTCAACCACAGCCGTCCGATCGCGCCTTCAGCGTGATCGGATGGCCCAGATCAGCCATACCGCGTGAACACGGGTGCTGACGTGGTTAAGTGGCGGGCCATGCCGCCACGTGGCGTATTCTCATTGGGCGCCGCCATTCCGCGGTCAATTTGACCAAGGAAAATTAAAAACAAATTAAAAAAATGCCCAGATTTGCCAAAATTCATAGAAAATCGAATTATTCACCAAATTGGGTGTTCTTGGGCTCGTTGGAAAGGTAATTTTATTAAAAGTAAAATTAAGTTGATTTGGTTTCTGAATAGTGAGATATTTTCAGTTGTGTGAATTATGTTTTTTGCCAATTTATCACAATCCAGTGATCAATTGGAGCCTAGCTTTTGGTGGATTATTATTAGTTATCTTAGGCATGTTCACTGATTTTTCTAGGGTCAGATACCTAATGGATTTCTATGATGTGAATTTTCAAGGTAAAGGGTCCATTTTGGACCCTAAATTTGGAAAATTCATAACTCTTTAGGTTCTCAGTATTTTTCTGTGAAATTTCTGTGGTGTTGATGCATGTATTCCAGAGTTATACACACCAAATTTAAAACCAATTTAAACCGCAGACACACCTAGGGAAAATATTTAAGAAAATGTCTATTTAACTTAGAAAAATCATAGGAAATTATAAACACACAAAATAGGGGTGAAACTTGAACATAGTAAACCTAGTGATATTTGACACCTTAGGTTCAAATTTTATCTAATTTGGAGTTCATTAGGTCAGATAATTAGACAAGTGAATGTTAACCATTTAATTGAGCTTTAAAATTTCCAAAAATTCCAATAAATCAAGTTTAAATCCAAAAAATACCAACAACCCCTCTAACTGACTTGAATCATGTCCTTAATCAATGAAAATAAAAACCCCCTTGATTAGACATCAAATCAAACCTTAATTTAATTTTAATTGAAAACCAATATTTAATTAAAATAAATTATTAATAATAACTAAAAAATCCAAAAAATTTCCAAACACTTGAGAATCACTTCTTAGGTTATATCTGACATTTGGAGTTGATTTCAAGGAGTTTTGAATTCATTTGGAGCAAAATCAAGAAAACCCTTCTAATTAAACAATTTTTAAAATTCAATAAATACATCAAACTTTGAAAAATCATAACTAACTCTAGAAAACTCGAAATTGACCAAACTCACTTGCATTC
>NW_021360278.1:0-298 GCF_001605985.2 Dendrobium catenatum | reverse complement strand
ATGATTGTTTTGGTCATTTCCATCATCGCCAAGTAGAACAATGATTTGTTATAAAAATTGGTTTAGATGTAAATTTTTTTATAATTGGGAAATATATAAAGAGGCACATAAGAAATCTAAGAAAGCAACATGTAATGCAAAGATCTTAACTTTTAATGATTTATATAATATATTAGATACTAAGGAGGAAGAAAGATATATGTATAAGTTAGCCAAACAAAGAGATAGGAGCAGTAAAGATTTAGTTCATGTGAAGTGTATTAAGGATGAAAATCAAAAAGTAATTTTCTTAGAAGAT
>NW_021360277.1:0-263 GCF_001605985.2 Dendrobium catenatum | reverse complement strand
AGCTATTTAGCATTCCAGAAGTTCATGGTGTGATGGTTAGTCATTATAGAAAATTTGTTTTTCATTTTTATGTTCAGTTAGTAGAACTTGGTTGTTTATTAGCCTTATCTTCTTTGTTCAATTATTTGGCATGTTACTTTCTAGGTCAACAATGCTCAAGAGGAACTATTAAAGTGGCATGCAGAAAATGCTAAGGATAATCCTAAGATAATTCATGCAAGTGGGAAATGTGCTTCTGGGATTATAGAAGCTATAGGCCATTT
>NW_021360276.1:0-325 GCF_001605985.2 Dendrobium catenatum | reverse complement strand
ATGGTAGATGGCCGTGGGAGTATGAAGGTAAAAGAGGGGATTCGGTCAGCTGGAAAGTTATCATGGATGGAGCTAATTGCCTTGGACCCTGTTTACGGTGGAAGATTGGGAATGGCTGTGATATTCAGGTTTTGGATCATACATGGATTTGGGATAGGGCCATTTCTTCATGGCCTACGTTTTGTGATATTACAGCAGTTGAAGATGCACGGGTTGCAGATTTTTTTACGGTGGATGGAAAATGGGATAAGGCTAAGCTGCTGTCATGTTTTGGGGAGCCGCTGGTTAACAGAATTGTGGAAATTCAAGTTGATAAGGAGAGGAA
>NW_021360275.1:0-233 GCF_001605985.2 Dendrobium catenatum | reverse complement strand
ATGTATTAGAATATCTAGTTAGGGGTGTAAGTAAGTCGAGCCTACATGTGGGCCAGCTCAGCTCAGCTTGAGAAATGACTCGTGAGTCGGGCTCGATGAGCTAATGAGCCGATCTTGAGCTACCCCTAACTCGACTCGTTAGATTGTGCTCTGACTCATTTAAAAAATATTAATATAAAATGTACTTAAAATATACCAGCATTCAATATTTGAACTACAAAGTTTTAAACTAA
>NW_021360274.1:0-342 GCF_001605985.2 Dendrobium catenatum | reverse complement strand
TATAATTATCTATTTCAACTATTCTTTAATAGTATTTTAGTTTAACTATTTAATATTTTAATGAAGTTTTTTTTTTATTATTATCTTATTTTTATTTCATGATTTCAGAAGTTTTATTATTTTAAATTAATCTTATTTTGTAATCATAAAAAAAAAAAATACTATTATTTTAAAACTATTTCAAAAATTTACTCTCTATTTATTGTAATCTTCCAAAAATGATAACTTTCCCGTTTCAAATCCGTTTTTAACGCACAACATCTTGTTTTGAACGTATTTAGATTCTGTATTTTCTAGAATTGGTTTTATTTGAAATTTTTGGGTCTGTGTGCAATTATTTTC
>NW_021360273.1:0-260 GCF_001605985.2 Dendrobium catenatum | reverse complement strand
CTTTGCATGTACATTCAACTCGATGGAGGCTAGGGACTCGGTCCTGTGTGGCGGACCTTGGTTCTTCAGTGGCAATATTGTGGGACTTGACCGGTGGACCCCGGACTTCTCACCTAGCTCGCTTGAAGGGCTAACTTCACCCATTTGGCTTCGACTCCCTCAACTCCCACTCCAGTATTGGGACCAAGAGAATTTGATCAGAATTGCCTCCATGATTGGTGAACCATTATGGATTGATGCTCAAACAGGGGCTCGGGGAA
>NW_021360272.1:0-2642 GCF_001605985.2 Dendrobium catenatum | reverse complement strand
TAGAAAGTAAAACTAGTAAGCAAAGCTACTATTATAGGCAGAACTGGTGTTGGAAAGTAAAACTACTACTGCAAACAAAACTAGTGATAAAACTAGAAAGCAAGCTAACACTGCAAGTAAAAACTACTATGAAACACTAAAGTTGGTGTCGAGGCAGGGAATTGTGTAAATAATTCTTTACTGATCTAAGCCATATAGGTTACTTCTAACAGGAGTAGTAAATCATATAAGTAAATATTTCACTAAGTAAATTTATTAAGTGAAACAATAAATACCTAAAATTTCCCTCGACAACTACTAATAGAAGTCGTAAGCCCAGACTTTGGGGGAAATCTCTAAATATCAACTTAAGGTCTCCGGCCACTTTTAATGAAAGTCATAAGTCCGACTTTTAAGGAAAAATGTATAAGTGATAACATAACTCTAGACCCCCAATAAGGAGCATCTTAGTCTGTAGAGCTAGGTTGTAAGCCCCACTATATAGGTCACTTAACCTACATGACTAAGTTGTAAGACTCGTTGTCAGACCACTTCTAAATCTAAAAGCTATAAGACTTATATATCCAAACCAAATTGTTAGGCATCTTAGCCTATAGGGCTATATTGTAGGATTCATTATATATGGGCCACCTCTAATAAAGGCCATAAGACCCGTCATTAGAGCTACTTTCAAATGAAAGCTTTAAGCTCATACACAAATTCAATCACACGGGCAACTCCTAAATAAGGTCATAAAACACAACTTAAATCTAAACTACGGGCAAATCCTAAATGGGACCACAAGAGTGAATTCTAAATTTAAACTATGAGCAACTTCTAAATGGGGTCATAAGTCCCTACCCAAACAAAATAACAAATATATATCCTCTTTAGTTTACTCGGCATCCGTAAGAGGGGGCAACCCATGACTGCTGATCAGATTCCGTAGACACTACGATTAATGGTTGCTAGTGTTGGTAAATTGAATGCTATGGTATTCTCGGGATGACGGAACCATGGGATATTGATCGAGTCTACCTTCATCCTTCACAACCAGGGTTTAGAACATTCATACACTTTTGCACACACATTTAAAATTCATACACAAACTAAATATAATTTTATCCTTAATTGAGAGTGCTCTTCTACGCGTCAGAAGAGGTAATTAACTATGAGGGCTTGAGCTCATAGGAAGTAGGTCCACGATCTAAATAAACCCTAGCACTACTATTATGGAAAATCTGATAATTTAAAATTCAATCTACCTCAGAAAAATAATTAAGGATCTTAAGCTTGTGAGAGCAAGAATCGTGCCAATATATTTTTCCTAAGCGAAACACCCACCTGTTTAAAAAAGGAAACAAGAAAAATGCACCACCAAGAGCTATACAAAGAAGGCTAAACATGAGAGAAACTTGTTAGATATTTAAAGTGTGATATGCTAATGCAAATTAATGAAATAAATTACAACTAATATTTTATTCATAAAATTAATTAGCAATGTAATTAACATATGCAATTAAAATAAATTAAATGTATAACATAAAATATAAACTAGTTTGACTTCATTTGTATTAAAACACAAAATAAATATAGCACAAAGTAAAAAAAAAAAAAAACAGAAAAAAAAACTTAAAAATAGTTTGTTTGTCTCCTCTCTCTCTCTCTCTCTAACTATCTATCTCACTCAATTGTTGTCCACACTACTAGTGTGTTTTATTAGTTCTTTTGTTATTGTAGAGCTACATGGATTCATCCTTGCATCTCATTCACACACTACAGGAAAATCACCCAAAACCGACGGTCCTGGTGAAAAAACCGACGGTATTTGACTATACTGGCGGCTTTGCGGCGGATGGGGAACCGCCGGAATAAATGGCGTAGGAAACTATTTTCCGGCAGTTTGTACCGACGGCATAATTAACCGACGAATTTCCGGCGGCCCATACCGCCGGTTATTCCATATCTTTGTACCAGAGGTGTTCCGGCCAATGTACCACCGGTCAAGTTACCGACGGCGTCCCGACGGTTGTTCAACGACGGTCTAGTAGCGTCGGTAAACCGCCGGTAATACACTGGCGGTCAGACCGCCGGTCGTAACGGCGGTCTAGACCGCCGGGCTTTCAACGGACAACCGCCGGGACGCCAGTCATGACCGCCGGTAACAGCTGAATTTCTGTAGTGACATGCATTTGTAAATTCTCATTTGTTGCGGTTTACTATCATCTCATCATATATTTCTTGAAACTTGTCTCCCAATATAGCCAAGATTAATTATCAGGGAGTAGGCATCACAAGTTATACTAAATGATCCTACACCAAAAAAGTTTTCTTTCTTTTTGACTAAAATACTTTCATGCTTCAATATTTGATGAATGACATAATAAATATTTGAGACTTCAATAATATAATTTGTGTACATTCATAGTTAATTTAGATACTAATTCTTTTATCTTGGCACAATATTATGTATATATATGATTAGTTTTCTAATAACCCAATAAGTTTATTAAAGTATCCCTATGGCACATTAAAATCTATTTTGATACTAAGTATTGTAATTGTAATTAATAGTTTGATATGATTAGTATAGTCTTGCCATAATTATTGATGAGTGTTATGTAATAAAAATTTCTTCATAATGTGAGAAAATAATATCAAAT
>NW_021360271.1:0-277 GCF_001605985.2 Dendrobium catenatum | reverse complement strand
TGAGTTAGTCCCTATAATTTTTTCATGTTTGGTCTTTTCACATTAATATTTATGATTTCTTAAAACTTTTATTTGCACATATTAGATATTTGTACAAAACTAAGACATATTCTACCACTACAAATTGCCAAAATCTGAGTTTAGAAAAATGCTATCATTGGTTGCAAATTGCTAAAATCATTTAGGCTTTATTTAGACATAGGGAAAGCAAAGGAAGCGAGACAAAAATTTTTAAAGTTACCTTAATTATAATTTTCTTTTCTCAAAAGTAGCTTCT
>NW_021360270.1:0-270 GCF_001605985.2 Dendrobium catenatum | reverse complement strand
GGGGGGGGGGTGGTGTTAGAGGACAAATGATAATATATTTAGTTTAACTACAATGTCATACTTGTAATATACATGTCATTAGCTTCTTATAGGTGTGCAGCTAGGAATTCTATATACAGCCCTGTCATTGTATCTGACTGAAGATAATAAAATATTACTTTGCTCTTTCTATTCAGGTCTTCATCTTCTTCCTAGGTTCTTTCAAGAACCTCTGCTCCTTATAAGAAACCTTAGTTCCTCATGTAATATTTAGCTATGCATCAAACATGG
>NW_021360269.1:0-390 GCF_001605985.2 Dendrobium catenatum | reverse complement strand
TGATATCAGGATCGGCCAGGATGATCTATTAAAAAAATTAGATACTTCTGGACGATAAATATCGGCCAGCTCAAATTTAGGGCGATGCTTTAGACAATTTTTCTCTGATTAGAACTAATCGGCCGGGACGATCGTGAGATTGGCCTGGACGATCAAACCAATTTTAAATCATCCAGTTTGAATTCAGGGTGATGCTTTGGCCAATCTTCTGATATTTGTACTGATCGGCTAGGACGATGTCCATATCGACCTAGACGATATTGTTGGCAACTTACAATTAATGAGCTCCTTTGAAGCTCTTCTATTTAAGGGCTCTTGTTGAATGTTTAGAATAATCTTTTGCTGATGCCTTAACCTGAGAAGACCTTTAGGAGAGAAAGAGAGAGAGGG
>NW_021360268.1:0-206 GCF_001605985.2 Dendrobium catenatum | reverse complement strand
GTACGATAATTTAAAGTAGGATGTCTCAAGAATAAAATATTAAGACCTCTAGAAAGAAATTCCATAGCAATAATGAAGAGAGCATGAGACATGGTGTCACCTTGTCTTAAGCCTTTGGTGGATTTGAAAAAACCATTATGCTTGCCATTAATAATCACAGAGAAAAAACAATTTTCAATACTATTATTGATCAGAGAAATAAAAGA
>NW_021360267.1:0-215 GCF_001605985.2 Dendrobium catenatum | reverse complement strand
AAAATAATATCGGTTGATATATTTTCTCGATTTGCATTCCGTTCGCTCCGCTTTACGTGTCCAATTCATCGAATATCAAAATTGGACAAATTTTTAGTGCATTTAGGGTGTTGACGACGTTCCGGATGCACTGGCAAAGTTCGTTCGTCAATCGGACGTCATTTGGCCATCGTCAAGAATTAATTTCCTTCGTAACTCGTGCCTTTGACCTATAT
>NW_021360266.1:0-304 GCF_001605985.2 Dendrobium catenatum | reverse complement strand
GGCTCGTATCAGCTAGTGGATTGTAAGGGAAATCACTCAATGCTTCCTATAAACGGGCGTTTCCTGAAGAAATACTATGCTTGATGTAGCTCGATCTTTGAATCAATAAAATACTTGATTTTCAACTGAACTCGACTCAATCTTATTCAATGCTTTTTAAATTTTAAAACTACTTTCTTTTCTTTATGGTTAGGTGTGAGTCCCTGTGCTTCCTTTCCTTAGGATTAGATTTGCTAGTGATGGAGCAAGCCCTTCGTGGCACCATCTTAGCATACAAAATCAAATTTCGGGTTAGATAGCTTTT
>NW_021360265.1:0-629 GCF_001605985.2 Dendrobium catenatum | reverse complement strand
CACGTGCACCATGTGCACGTGCATTTATACTAGTATATATATATATATAATGCAAAAATTATCTTGACCGGGCACGAATCTCGAGACAAAATCAAGCTGGAAGCTTCAAAAATTAAATCCGGGATCAGCTGAACTCCGATTTCAACAAACTTATAGTCAAACTGAGCGTCTCGGAAATACGAACCCAACGTCACCAAATTCAACTCAATCCGAGTCCAAATGAGTCCAAATCAAGGACCTGAAGTGCTGTTGGAAGGTTCGAACAACAATTTGGACTATCAAATGGTTTCCTAACATAACGTGCTTATAGTCGAATCGAGCGGCTCGACGAGACGAATCCAACGAGCCTAAGATTTTCGAATTCTAACACCACTAAGAACTTCAAATGTCTGACGAACAGTCCATGATCAAGGGATTCAATATCGGCCATCCATCTAACCACTCTACATTTGCCCTTGATCCTCCTCCTATTTACAAGCCTTGCCACTCCAAAATATCTATAAATAGACCCCTCATTTCTCTTGAGAGGGTACCCAAGCAAGAAGAAGAAGAGAAGAAGAGGAGAAGAGAAGAATAGGAGGGAAGAGACTCCTCCTCGACCATCGCCGGAGTTCTCCCCAAACTCCAAA
>NW_021360264.1:0-254 GCF_001605985.2 Dendrobium catenatum | reverse complement strand
CTACTCTCATGGGTTATCAGGAAACAGGTATATCCTACATGCAAAAATTCTATTGTCGAACTATTTGTCAAATAATCATTTTGCTACAAAGAGCTGCCGGAACTCTGAAATATTAACAATGATACTTTCTTTGCTATGTTTAAGTTATTTTTTTGTGTGAGTAGAACATAAATAAAGTAAACGTGTGCTTTAGATTAAAAATAATGTTTTTTTTTTAAGTTTTCTGACTTTCGACTAACTGAATGCATTCTCAA
>NW_021360263.1:0-1141 GCF_001605985.2 Dendrobium catenatum | reverse complement strand
TCAAACATCCAAACCAAAGCCCATGCTACTACTATATGCTTAATATCTTGTATCCACGTATATAATGTATTCACCGATGACTAGCCTAAATCGAAAGTTCTCTCTCATGATCGAGAGGAGTAATTAACTATAGGGGCTTGCGCCTAGGAAAAAAGAACTCAGATCATAAAGTCCTTACAAAAGTAGAGCAAAATCTCTAGGTGTCTTATCTACAATCATAATATGTCTTTCCAAAATTTTCCCCGGAACTTAATCCGTTAAAACTCCCCCTGAAAGCACAAAAGCAACATCAGCAAGCGACGCTGGGAGACGAGGTATGAATTTTTGGAGCCGACATCATTATATCCAGAAGCATGGCCATGATAGTTGGAGAGCACTTCCTAAGCTTGATGGTATTGTCTTCTTCCCCCCTTTCTCTTTACAGTATCAATCATTTTGTATAAATATGAGCATTGATAAAGTAAGCATGTTATTGCTCACTTACATGATTTAATAGATGTGGGAAGAGATACATGTTAAGATGGACCAACTACTTGAGGCCATATATCAAGAGGGGCAAGTTTTCATCTCAAGAGGTACGAACCATCCTCAACATCCACTCTATCCTTGGCAACAAAAAAGTAATATTTTCCACGCATAGCCTTTCTTTTATTATTTGTAGATATATAGTAAACATGATTAGAACATGATGATTTCTTTTTTTATTCATTTTATATGTAAAATTTAAATCATTACTTGTTAGGGATTTCAAAGGTGTTTGTGTGGTTTAAAATCAATGACGATTTCTAGCTGCATCCACTAAATTGCATAAACTATTAAATTTGTCAAATTTTAAAGTATGTTAAAAAAAAAACCTTTTAAGTGAAAGGAATGCGTGATAAGATCAAGTTTATGAGAGCTATTATATGGAAGAATGCAAAAAAAATAGTGAGGATAAAATCTCTAGAATTAAGATTGAGTAATTAAAAATAGAGGAGCATCTCAAGAGTGTTACAAAATAAAAAGATATTATGGAGGATTAAATGATAAATTTAATAAAATAATGATTAGACCGACTCTGCTTTATAGACTAAAGCATTTAGTAATTAAAAGACTGTTGATATATAAGTTGTGCATATAGAAATGAGAATGTTAAGATAGA
>NW_021360262.1:0-251 GCF_001605985.2 Dendrobium catenatum | reverse complement strand
ACTATATTTAAGGCCCATTTTGATCTCTCAAATTTTTAAAAAGGAATCAAAATAGACCCACCATGAGACTATTTTGATTCTTTTTAAAAGATTTGAGCTATGATGCATGGACACGGACACGGCGACACGGACACGACACGACACGGACACGGTTTTTTTTGAAAATATAGGATACGGGTACGGCGCGGACACGGCAATACATTTTTTTATATATTGTATATATATTAATGTAATATCATATTAAAAATGAC
>NW_021360261.1:0-289 GCF_001605985.2 Dendrobium catenatum | reverse complement strand
TCTGGGGTTCTTGATACATTTAAGGGGCGTAAGATTGATGATGATCTATCGTTGGTGGAGGTTTTAAAGGAGGATTTTTCGACTGAGGAAGGACCTGTAGAGTTGGAGTTGCAAAAGAACAAGAGCAATGAAATAGTTGATGCCTGGTCGAAGCCAAAGCCAATCAAAATATCATTTAATAAGAACAATGTTGAATTTTTAGAAGATGAAATTGCTGTGAAGCTTAATGCTGGTATGGAAGTAAGGAATTCATAGATTTTGAAGAATTCAGTGGTGATCAAAGTGCTGG
>NW_021360260.1:0-553 GCF_001605985.2 Dendrobium catenatum | reverse complement strand
ATAAATTTTTATTAAAGCTAAGCGCCTATGAATCAGGTTGGCTACAGGGATGATTTTTCTAAAGCTATATTTTTTGCATCATCATTACATGTCAGGATAATTGTAGTCCAAAAATTCAAGACTAAGATAATAAATTTTTTCTCTATCATCATCATTATTGTCTATATTTGCTAGCATGCTCCTCAGTCCTCACTCATCTGTTAATCCTATTGATCTAATTTCCTGTGCTATATCCATGTCAGGATAATTGTCTATTTGCCTTTTAATGGCTTGAAGAATTTGCTGGAATTCTTGATTAAAATGTTTTAATAAAATTGTATCTACTTCATCATTTATTTCTCTAAGTTCTGCTATAATATCTACTTCTATTGGTGCTAAATTATTTCCAATTTCTCTAGGTATTTCTTTACGAAATCCGAGAACCATTTTTGCAATTTGTTTTATAGATATATCAAGATGTTTGAAGAATTATTTCTCCCAATCAGGTAAGATTTGCTTTAAATTTTTCTTTGATGACTCATTCTCCATAATTAAAAGTTAAGGGAAAGTCCAG
>NW_021360259.1:0-738 GCF_001605985.2 Dendrobium catenatum | reverse complement strand
TGCATCTCCAATTCACCGAGTCCTGGATGCAGAGCCACATTGATGATGCAGAGGATTTGCTCGGAATGCCGGTGGTGTTCGCAGAGTTCGGAGTGTCTGACAAAGATAAGAACTTCAGTGTTAGTTTCAGGGATCAGTTCATTGATATGGTTTACAAGAACATTCTGAACTCTGCAAAGAGAGGAGGGAGTGGAGCAGGTAGTCTTCTATGGCAGCTATTCCCAGAAGGAACTGATTATATGGATGATGGCTATGCAGTGGTTCTTACGAAATCTATTTCTACATCAAATATTCTGTCTCTGCAGTCAAGGAGGATACAGATGTTCAATTCAAAATGTTCATGGAGGTGCCACTGGGGTTGCAGAAAGAAGAAGAGCTCAGTGGATGGCTTGTTTTCTCAGCATAATCAACTCTGATGGAATATTTGAATGTAAAGGTTATTGTGTGCAATGAATATTTTAATTAAAGATTTGTGGGTACGAATCACATTATAAAAGTAAACAAGTCATGTACATGTTCTATTGTATAGATTGATTACATGCATGTTTTTTATGCATTCATAATTTTATGAGTAGAGTTTATAGTTATATCAAACAAAATGCATGAAAGAAAAATTGAAAACAAAGAGGATTATAAACAAGAGGTAAAAAAATCATCACAGTGATGAAAAAGCTCATTCCATTCTTAGCAAACTATTAAATTAATTTTCTCCTTCATGGTTATGAAGCTAGCAATTTG
>NW_021360258.1:0-446 GCF_001605985.2 Dendrobium catenatum | reverse complement strand
ATTCTCTCAAGAGGCACAAAGATCAAATGACAAAAATATTGGATGGCAGTCTAATTTGGACTATTTATACAAAAAGACAAGAAAAATTGCCCAAAAACTGCAATTTTTAAATTCTGTACGCAGTGGATCGTCCCGTACGATCTTGGATCTTCTTGGATGATTTTACTTAAACGACTTGAAACGACCTTATTTGTATATGTGTATGAAATGACTTCGTACAGCTGATCGTCCCGTACGTACTAGGTTCGTCCGGTACGAACGGTTAATTCTAGGTCGGTTCTAGAAACTGCTGAAAACCGTTCTAAGTCGGTTAATCGTTTGGAAGAAAATATATTCATCTGGACGAAAATTTTACAGATGACTGATTGTCCGGGATGATTATTTATTTCGTCTAGACAAAAATTTTCCAAAGGACCAATCGCCATTGACGATAATTTAATTTCGTC
>NW_021360257.1:0-770 GCF_001605985.2 Dendrobium catenatum | reverse complement strand
TCTAGAGAGAGAAAGAAAAGGGAACAAATGAGAGCATTCAGAAATAACTTTAGGAATACAATTGACCATCCTGTTTAACAACATTCTCGCTACTATCTTGTAAATAGAATTACAAAGACTAATAGGTCTGAAATTAGAAGGAGTCAATGGGTTCTTAATTTTTGGAATAAGAACAACAACAGTTTTCCTCCAATCATCACACATAGAACCAGAGTTAAAAAAAAGGCAAATAGCCTTCCAAACATCATATTTAATTATGGGCCAATAGCATTTAAAGAAGGTATAAGAGATACCATCTATACCAGATGAAATGTTGTTCTCCAAATTTGAAATTACATCCTCGAACTCCTTCTCAGTAAAATCTTCTTTGAAAATTTCTCTATCTGCTTCATCCAGACTTCTGGATAAATATGGCCAACCGGAAAGGGAACAGTTTTTTAACCTCCATTTTTCCTGAAAATAACTAGAAAAGGTACATTCAATGCAACTCTGGTCTTCCGTTAAAATGCCTTTTTTGTTCTTGATCTGTTTGATAAAATTACTATTACGTCTTATTGAAGCAACTGAGTGGAAATATTCGGAGTTGGAATCACACTCTTTGTACCACTTTACTTTGGCTCTTTGTTTCCATCAAGAACTTAACCTTCCCAAAGTAGAGTTCAGCTCTCTAACATTAAATCTTAATAACAAAATTTTCTCTTCAGAAAGAAATCCCAAGCTAGCTTCCTCCTCTTTAGACCTGTCAATATTGGACCCGACCCGAAAACCCG
>NW_021360256.1:0-203 GCF_001605985.2 Dendrobium catenatum | reverse complement strand
AAAGTTAGATAAGTCACAGCAAGAGTCTCTTAAAATCTAGCAGTCAGCTCGAGAACTCACGGAAAGGCCAAAAAGGCAGAATTTAGTTCCAAACCTCTCGAGTCAACGCCTGTGACCCTTCCTTGTCCAATAGAAGCACCTCCAGTTTACCCTACAGTTTCCACCACTCTTCCGATTCCGCCTCAGAAAGACATTAAGCAACT
>NW_021360255.1:0-220 GCF_001605985.2 Dendrobium catenatum | reverse complement strand
TATCAGTTAATGGTCAATGAATCTATGCAATACGGAATTCCAATAGTCAATAAAACCAGTCAATGCAGTGGCAGGCAAATCGATAAATCAACTCAATCGCGAAGAAATCCGTACACAAATCCGTACACAGAAGAAAATCAGTCAATCCGTCAAATCAATCAAATCGTCGAATCAATCAATCCTTTAAATCAATCGCTATCAAATCAAATTAATCTATTCA
>NW_021360254.1:0-556 GCF_001605985.2 Dendrobium catenatum | reverse complement strand
GGTGGCTTGAGGAACTTTACAACCTGTTGGACTTTATTTATGAGTGATTAATGGTTTGTTTGAAATTGCTGCATTTTTTTATAAATTTAATTGTGAAGTTATTGTTAAGAAAATAACTTTGTTATTCGAATTGTGAACATAATTTTTTGAAAAATAGTGATAAAACAAAAAATAAAATAAATAACTCTAACATACTCTAAATATTAATCACAATGAGTTATAAAATTTTGAGATTAACATAATTTAAGAATTGTTTCATTATTATTTACTTATAAAATTATGAATTTATTTGGGATAGCTTCTTTATTATTTTTTAAAATGACTTTTTAGTATAAATATTTTTTGAACTAAAATATTTTTATTAGAAAGTTATTTTTAAAAAGTAGTAAAAAACTTATCCCAAATAAAGCCTAAGAACTTTATAACTGGTATGATCAGAATATCAATACCTTTTTTTCTTTTCTTTAATTTCCAAACTCATTTTTTTCTTTGTAATAATGTTCTTTTAAAAAAAGAAAATATCCAATTTTCATAATCTTTTTCTTCTTTTACGTAT
>NW_021360253.1:0-311 GCF_001605985.2 Dendrobium catenatum | reverse complement strand
CAGAGAACCTATCTCCTTTTGCTTCCTCCTGAAGCTGGAAGAGAACCTCAATCAGATGCTGAATCATTATCTCTACCGACCCTTCCAATAACTAGAAATTCTAGACGAAGAAGAAGCAGAGCGATCCTTGAAGCAACCCTTGTGAATCCCCTCACAAGCTCCCCCTCACAAGATCCTCTCTCTCTCTCTCTCTCTCTCTCTCTCTCTCTCTCTCTCTCCCCCCTCAAGGTCTTCTCAGGTCAAGGTAGCAGCAAAAGATTGTTCAAAAATTTTAAACAAGAGCCCTTAAATAGAAGAGCTTTAAAGGAGCT
>NW_021360252.1:0-1084 GCF_001605985.2 Dendrobium catenatum | reverse complement strand
TGGTAGGTTGCTCCGGCATTCTTTAAGCCAAATGGCGTCACCTTATAATAAAAGATTTCAATAGGGGTTCTAAACGCAGTATTTCTCTCATCTTCTGGGGCCATCTTGATTTGGTTATAACCCGACGAGCTATCCATGAATGAGAAAATTGCATGTTACGAGGCAATGTCCACCATGAGTTCTGGTATTGGTAGAGGGAACTCGTCTTTAGGAGATGCCTTATTTAGATCCCTATAATCGACACAAATCCGAATTTGACCGTTTTTCTTTCAGAATGGCACGACACTGGCCACCCAAGAGGGGTATTGTTCCTCTCGGATAAACCCAGCTTCAGCCAATTTCTTAACTTCATAAACAACTTGTTTCTCGATTTCCAAGCACATGCGCCGAGGAGTTGTTTGACAGGAATGGCATCATGCCGAACTCTAAGTTTATGAACTGCTACCTCAGCAGGTAAACCTGGCATTTCATCGCATTTATAGGCAAAGCAATCCCTAAACTCAGACAAAAGTTGAATCAAATCTTTGGTTTCACCTTCGCTCAGTAGAGCACTTATAAAGATTGGACGGGGGTCATCATCGGTTCCCAGGTTAATTTCTTTTAATTCATAGACTGTCGATTTAATTTCTTCTTCTAATTCAGGGGGTGCATCCCGAACTTGAAGGTCATCGGGATCATCTAAAGTCTCCAAACAGATCCCATCAAGAGCATAGAAAGGATCTGTAGGGACATTTGGCGATTCAAGATGGTAAGTTATTATTAGACAATACTCATCGTCATCGAATGAACTAACGATTCCAAAGCCGATACCACTTGTAGGATTATCCTTAATTTTTGTTTACCAAATATTTTCGTGGTATCTGGCCTGACCCTTAGTCCATCGGTATGGTACATAACCTTTAGAGAAAATATTTTTCACACAAACAGAGAAGTAGTCGAAAGGTAATTCTATTAATTCATTAAAATCTACCTCCTCAAGAGTTACATCACTTTCATCCCTTGGGGAGGAGGAGTCGGGAAAGAATTTCTGGACTTTCTTTACTTCGTCATTCAAGTTGGGGGCCACTTTAACTTCTAACCCTGC
>NW_021360251.1:0-363 GCF_001605985.2 Dendrobium catenatum | reverse complement strand
CTATCATCAAAATCATAAGCCATAGATCCGCAACAACTTAGCATCAGTCTCTTTGAACATTACAAATAGACTTAAGAAGAAAAAAAATAAAGTATAGACTGACTCAACCTTAAACCTACGCAATCTTGAACTGGTTTCGTTTATTCATCCGATCTTCGATTCTTAAAAAGTTAGAAGTAACAGGCAGTCCAAGAGAATCAATAGTGTTTGTCAATAATCAAAACATAAGTCATGAAAATAGATTTGCAACAATCTCCCCCTTTTTAATGATGGCAAAACCCTACGAAGACAGTTAGCAGTAAAATTTCGGGATCGACAAGTGTAAAAACATCATAAACTTGACATATCAAAAAGGAGGGAACA
>NW_021360250.1:0-2142 GCF_001605985.2 Dendrobium catenatum | reverse complement strand
AAATTTTTTTTAAACCTTCCTAGATTAGATACAATCTTTTCCATAGGTTGCTTTCATTTCTTAGAAGATGCCCTTTAGTTCGTTGAGTTAGGTGTAAATGCCCACTTAGTGGCATCCTTCCTCTTGGACTAGAAAGAAGACTCTAGTCTTATCAAAATCATTTTTAAATCAAAATTACATAAACTCTTACATTCCTTTCAAATTACATTCAAATTCTTACATTCATGTTAGATCACATTCAAACTATAATATTGAATTGTTTCATACCTTGGTTTTACTAAATGATATTAATCCTATTAGTTATCATTTTGTTAAAATCATCAGTTCTGACATCAAACTTCAAATCAATTCTTCAACTCGAATCTTTATAAATTATTCATTTTAATTATCTATCAAAGTTCAAAATCTTCTAAATTCATAAAATCAAATCTTCAACTTCAATTTTGGATCTAATTGATCATTTCGGTCAACGCCAATACGCACGATAAACTTTAGCAAGTTTATCATGCCTATTGGGGCTCATTATTCGAGGTCAATTTCCCAGAAATCGACTCTAGCACCTAGGTCTTCGTAGCCTAGTGTATACTCGCCCATAAGATTTTCCTTAGGTGAACGCCCATTGACGTAGCATCGACTCGAGCCTATCACTCAATTCGAATCAAAATCAATTCAATCCAATTTTAATTCAACTCCAAAATTAACTCAATTCAAATTCAATTCATGATTCGTCGATGTCGATCGATTCAATTTAATGTGACTTAATCCATTTTCGATCAAACTGATACATCATTGGGCTCGATTCAATTCACCAATCGAATCAAATTCAAATCATTGTAATTGATATAAAATTAGTATTTTAAAATTATTTCTAATTTTAAATTAACTCAAAATATATATTTTTTTAATTATCAATTATTTTCTAATTAATCTCTAAATTATTTTGAATTATAAATTAACTCCTAAATTCATTTTAAATTATGATTAATTTAAAGCTTTAAATATATTTTAAAATAAAATGTGATTAGAATTTTTTTTTGCACTCCCCACGTCTCTCTCTCTCTCTCTCTCTCTCTCTCTCTCTCTCTCTCTCTCTCTCTCTCCCCCCCACTCTCTCTCAATTTCGGAAAACTGCCCAGCATTCACGACACTCTCACGTCTCTCGACAGTTCTCAGAACTCCCACTCTCACACGCTCTCACTCACACACAGAACTAAACTTCTCGCTCTCCGGATCAGTTCGCACGAAGTCCTCTCCTCCTCAGCAGTTCGTGAAACCCTCAAGCCCTGGTCGCTCTCATTCAGCTCCAGTTCGCCGGATCTCCTCCTCATTTTCCCTAACACTACCAGCTCCCATTCGCAAGAAGGCCGAACGAAAGCCCTGCCTCCATCGTCTCTCTTGTCCGACCGAGCCCAGGGAAGTCAAACGAAAGCTCTACCTCTCCGTTTTGCTCTCTGTTCGCAAGAAGCCCAGGTGGAGTCTCCCTTTCCCGTGGACTCTCTATTCACAAGAACCTTAGCCGAGACCATGCCTCCTCTCCCACTATCATATATGCGTACAGAGAAACAAAATAAAAAAGCCTTCTTCTTCTCTCAGCAGATCGGAACTACCGTGCTCTCATACCCGAACTCCCTCACATCTGCAGTTCGCAAAACAGCTGAGCCCCATCTCTCCTTTCGATTTGCACGATAGCCTTCCCTCTTAGTCCCTCTCGTGAAATCGGAGCCCAGGAGTCCGTTCGCCTCAGCCGATCTCCTCTCTATTGAAACAAACCGAAGGCTCCATCTCCCTCTCTCTTGCATTCTCGGCTTTGATTCGCAACACTAAGGCCGAGCCCCCTGCTCGTCGCTCCTCCCAGTTCAGAAGCCCGACGCTACAACCTTTCTTTCCGGAAGCCAAGGCCAGACCGGCCTTCATTCGCATACGTGAAGCCAATGCAAATGCCGGCCGCTTGAATCCTTATCAGATCCTCTTCCTTTGCGTAAAAATACCCGCCTCCGTCCAAGCCTTCTCATATAATCATCCCGTTTTCACTTCTTCTGCGAGCTTGAGTAACCAGAATTTGGAAAAGAAATGAGAACGCCTTCTTTATTTGACTTATTTAATTTATGGGATGATTAAAATTAATATCTTACATGTTCCTGA
>NW_021360249.1:0-1380 GCF_001605985.2 Dendrobium catenatum | reverse complement strand
CTAATCTAGGCCAGCTTCTGGAAACCTAAATTTTTTAACAAATACTAGGTTCTAATTGGAGTCTAATGCAAGTGAGTTTACCTAATTTGGAATTTTCTACAATTAGTTATGGATTTTCTAAGTTCAGGGTATTTAAGGGAATTTCTAAATTTCCTAATAAAGGGGCCGTTTTACTGTTTTGCTCCAAACAATCTCCAAACTGATTGGAATCACCCTCAAAGGTCAGGAATGACCAGAGAAAGTGTTCCCAAGTGTTTGGAGAAAATTTGGGATTTTTAATAATTTTTAATAAATTATTAGGGGCAAAATGGTAATTTTTACCTATGGTCAAATTAGGGGTCAACCTGAAGTCAAACTAGGGAGCCCTATTTATCTAAGGTCAATGATTAGATTCTGGTCAGTTTGAGGTATAGTGGGTAATGTTTTGACCTAAAGTGTATTTATTGTAATTTTCGGAAGGTCTCGGGGCCTTACTTAACCAATTAATTAGGGTTAGTTAACTAAGGGGTCTAAAGACTCCTAAAAATTCCTAGAAAATTTAGGGAGGTTTATGATGTCACTAAGTTTAAATGTTGAAGTTTTCATGTCAATTCGGGATCTATCCTAACTCCTAGAAAACTTCTAAATTCGCTAGACGAGTCCTTAATTATTGTCCTTAGGGTGTCACTACGTTATAGGAGTTGAAAGTGATGTCTTGTCTAACCCTCAACGTAATAAATGCATGGGAGTAATAAAATAAACACACCATGTCCTTAGATCTAGGAGAGCCTAAGCTAAGAGCTCGTGGTGCGACCTACACATGCAATCTATGAAAAATAAAAGGACAGACACCTAATGAAGGGATTATTGTATGATTGGAACTCAATCATCCACTAATCCTCTCCCCCATGATTGCTCTTCATATCTAGAACCCATGTTTAAAATTTCATGCAATAGAGGATCTCCCGGAATTAAAAGATTTAATATATAAAGAGTTTCAAAATAGTTTTAAAATACTTAAATATATATATATGAATTTTGGAAATTAAGATAATTAAAAATAAGTCAAATTATAGTAAATAGGTATATGGGAGATCCACTGACCACCCAATCGAGACTTCAATATGATTTGAAAATAGTTTGTATATTGAAAATAAATATTATATTAATCATAAAAAATAATATCAAAATACCCAAATAATCCAATCAAAGCAAAAATCTGTCAGAAAAGCCAAAACCAGCCACTGAAACCATGGTCAAAATAAAATTCACATTTTTCTAAAAATAACGAGGGGTTATACGTAAAAATCTGATTTGAAACGGCGAAGATATGAATTTCCGAAGTTTAAACATAATAAAAGAACCTTTTAAAATAGTGATGTTTTACGGTTTTGGACATAT
>NW_021360248.1:0-277 GCF_001605985.2 Dendrobium catenatum | reverse complement strand
AGCAATCTAAAACGAAGAATCAAAACAAGTAAGGAGTTATCTGCTTAGGCTAAATCACATGCTACGAGTTTTGAAGCTTTCAAGACAAATAAGAAAATAATACAACACAAAGTAGTAGTTTTCAAGATAATCCCTAATCTAACATTAAGAATTAGGATGCAATGCGGCACACTCAAATCTTACAATTACTAAGCTTAAGCGAGAGCAATTGGAAGAGTCCGTCGTGACTGCAATCAAACTAACAAGAATTTAGACTAAAAGGAATAAGATGCTCGGG
>NW_021360247.1:0-369 GCF_001605985.2 Dendrobium catenatum | reverse complement strand
AAATCATAAAAATCTATATAATGAGTATAAAAGCCCATAAAGTAACCAAAACTTTATCACTACTTTTAATGAAAGGCAAAAGAATTATTATTTATGTTCAATTTTAGTTAATATTAATTATCGATTCATATGAGCAATAGAAAATCTAAAAATAATTAATAATAAAATCAATATAATCTGTGAAGTCAAAAGAGATCTATCAAACTATAAGACATATGATAAAGAGTACTATCACCTATGAATTATGTCAGTATGCATGTTCTATTATATTATATTAGTACGATTTCAATTATATCTATCAATCAATTCAATGTGCTATTATGTAAATGCAATCATTATATAATTATAAAAAATAAGGTAGAACAATCT
>NW_021360246.1:0-268 GCF_001605985.2 Dendrobium catenatum | reverse complement strand
CCAGTGGTAGGAATCCTCCTTTGAATGCTCTCTCACATTCTCTCCTTAACTCTTCTTTCAATAGGCATGAAGATCAAATGGCAAAAATATTGGGTGGCAGTCTAAATTAGACCTTATATAAGAGAGACAAGAAAAACTATTCAAAACTTTAAAATATTCAAGTTAACACGTAATGCATCGTCCCGTACGATCATCGATCATCCTGGACAATTTTACTTAAAGTGTCAGAAACGATCCTTGTTGAGTCCAGTAATTAGGTTGTTAAGCC
>NW_021360245.1:0-246 GCF_001605985.2 Dendrobium catenatum | reverse complement strand
TAGCATCACAAGCCACTTCTTCCATATCATACATAACGCCTAATTTAGGTTCAGGGGACTTTGGTTCTGCCTCATCATTCCAGTGTTGGCTAGCTAGCAACAGATGCTTCAATCTTCATAATCTAAAAAAGGTTTCCTTCAATCTCCGGAATTATCATGTTAGCATTTTCTACCTAAGTAATTTTTTGAATTATAAATAAAAAATTATCAGAATATTGAAAGCATAATATCACAAAAATTATAATT
>NW_021360244.1:0-1046 GCF_001605985.2 Dendrobium catenatum | reverse complement strand
ATAGGAAATTAAATGTCTTAGTGAAATCAGAATTCGGTAATCGTGGGCTTGTTGGATTTGTCTCGTCTAGCTGCTCAATTCTATTATAACCATGTTATGTTTGGAAACCATTTGATAATCCAAATTATGGTTTAAACCTCCCTCCGCCAGTGTGTAGGGGGCTTGACTTTGACCTATGATGAAAATTCACCATGACGACATCTTATTTTTCATCATCTTCAATGTTAGTAATAAATTTTCAATTTTTGTAAAATTCACACTATGTTTCATACTGTCAGCCCGGATGTTTTCATCGTTAGACTTCAATTTATATTCTAATTGCCATAATTAGAACAATATTCCAACCCCATTTATCATTATAATTGTTGCGTCCAGGAGTATTTGTGGCGGTAGAGAAATATAGTCTATCATCTTAGCATTGTACGAAAATCCAGCACGCAATCAGATAAGAGAGAGTGTCTAGCATTCACATGAGACACCAATATTTTTACGTGGAAAACCCCTGAAAAAGGAGAAAAAAACCACGGGGCCTAGCCGAGTTTAAATGAATCCACTAGTATTGTAGTTGATTACAAATGAGGTCCTTCCTTGGTGGAAGGTCTTAGCTTGATGTACATCTTATGGAGTACATTACATGGTGTTAATACAAAGAGTCATTGTTGACATGTTCGTTTGATCGGAAGGACCGTAGTCGGAGGGCGACGGAGGTCGGAAGACTTGTAGTCGGTGGGCGACGTATATCAGGAGGACCATAGTCGGTTGGCGACGGAGGTCGGAATGATTGTAGTCGGCAGGCGATGTAAGTAAGGAGAACCGTAGTCGGCGGGCGACAGAGGTCGAAAAGACTGTAGTCGGCGGGCGACATAAGTCAAGAGGACCGTAGTCGGCGGGCGACGGAGGTCGGAAAGATTGTAGTCTGACGACGAAGATCAGAAGGACAGCGTCAGGTAAAGTCCAACAATGGAAAGAAATCCATCTTCGTGTCAACATCCAGCGAAGTCCGATAACCGGTAGAAGTCCGGCGTAGGGTAGAAACTTGGCGAAGA
>NW_021360243.1:0-818 GCF_001605985.2 Dendrobium catenatum | reverse complement strand
GAAAGTTTTCATTATGAACTTTTTATTAGGGGTGGCAGTAATATTTGACACGATCCGAAAATCTTACTTGAACTCAACCTGAAAATTTCAGATTATAGTTAACCCATTTATGAAGCAGGTCGGATTCGGATTCAACAAACCGACCATTTCAAAAAT
Organism: Dendrobium catenatum; assembly: GCF_001605985.2. NCBI lineage: Eukaryota > Viridiplantae > Streptophyta > Magnoliopsida > Asparagales > Orchidaceae > Dendrobium > Dendrobium catenatum. The sequence continues at coordinate 662 of NW_021360243.1, read as the reverse complement.
CGGGTTATGTTTGGGTTGACCCGAAAACTTGGAATGAACCATGATGACATAGCTAAACCCGCTGACTGCGTATACTGCCCGAGTCGAGTGCACGCGCTACCTCTGCCCACGTCGAGTCACGCCTCTTCGCATGAGTCACCGGTCATGTCTTCGTTGTGTGAGTTGCATTTCCTCTCCCACGTTGCATCTACCGGTGCTGCCGTGCCGCTGGCGGCGTTGCAAAGCCGCTGCCACTACCGTGCCGTTGTCGTGTTTGTGAGTAAGGTCGGGTCAACCCGGTAACCTGGTCCGGTCCATGTTGAAATATCTGACCCGGTTGCAAAAATGGGTCAGGTTCAAGTTGGGTCAACTAGTGTCGGTTCAATTTTGGATTCAACCCGAACCCGATTGATGACAAAATTTTGACCGTCCTACCTTTTACTATTTACTAACTAATGTGAGAGATAACTGATTTCTACGCTTAAATTAATAGAAATTTTTTATACTAAATAATTAATTGGTCTTCTTAAAAATTCTTCTAGAATTAATTTTCCTTTATTTGCCTTTATAGATATATTTTTTTCTTGCGACCCTTCTGTGGATGAAAAGACTTCTAAAAACAGACTCTCAGTTCATTGGATCTTCTGTTATTAAATCTATCAACCCTTCTTAATTAATATAAT
>NW_021360242.1:0-227 GCF_001605985.2 Dendrobium catenatum | reverse complement strand
TCCCAATTATGCTCATAGCACCAGAATAGAACGGATATACAGAATTTCAGAACTTCAGAGAACTTCTCAGAACTTCCCCTTATAGCTCCCTTGTGCTTACAGCACCTTCCCCTTATGGCTCCCAATAGCACAAAATCATAACATGTCATTTCATACAAATCGGGACAAATTCAGAATTCATACGAAAATTCGGCAGCGTAACGGCAATATACGGAATTTACACAAAA
>NW_021360241.1:0-204 GCF_001605985.2 Dendrobium catenatum | reverse complement strand
CAGATCAGATATAACAGAATCTTACAGAACAGATACGGAAATCAGAATCAGATCAAATCAGATATCAGATATCAATTATTTAATTCATAGCTAAATGCCCTGACACTGACGGAATCTCTACGGATTCCGGCCCCTTATGCCTCCCTTCCCAGACACTGACTGAATCTCACAGTGCAGATCGGCCTGGACGATCTCACTATCGTC
>NW_021360240.1:0-312 GCF_001605985.2 Dendrobium catenatum | reverse complement strand
TTTCAAGATGCAGGGCACCTACTTGAAGAGGAGTACATCATACCACCCACAGACAGACGGACAATCCGAAGTGGTGAACCGGAGCGTGGAGACTTATTTGAGATGCTTCGTTGGGGAGAGGCCTAAGCAGTGGATCAAATGGCTACCATGGGCAGAATATTGGTACAATACTTGCTACCATACCGCATCTCAGTTTACACCTTTCAAGATTCTTTATGGGAGGGATCCACCACCATTGATGAATTATCAGAAGAGGACGACTCCTGTCTATCTAGCGGATCAATACTTGGAGGAGAGGGATAGAGTGTTGGA
>NW_021360239.1:0-230 GCF_001605985.2 Dendrobium catenatum | reverse complement strand
AATTGACATAGTTATGAATATTTATTTTATGCCATATTTACCTTAGGGCATATTCAATAATTTATGTATTTTTAAATGTAATCTTTTTTAAAGAACTATCTATCTACTCTTACTTAAAAGAAGCAAGCCAAAGAATTAACCTAGGGCACATAAAATCATGATCCCAAAACTTTTATTTTTATTACAAAGAATCGCTTCACTACTAAACCAAACATTTTTAATAAAATTTG
>NW_021360238.1:0-1227 GCF_001605985.2 Dendrobium catenatum | reverse complement strand
ATAAAAATGCTCTCTGTATTAGAAATAATTTTTAAGATCTTTTAGGTAAATAATTAATTTTTAAATTAATTCATCATTAAATAATAGTTTAAATATTAAAAAACACTACCATTGCGAGGTCCCAAGTCTTGGATAAGAAAAGTGGAGGGTTGCGTTAGATAGTCAATAGCCAGCGTAAAACTTATCAAATAATAATGACATGAATCCTTTAAGAAATTATGTTATTATTAGGGCATCCTCTAGAAATGATGCGCTGTATGGCCTGAATACAGTGACAAGTGTGCAAGGCCCACTGCACAAGCACCAGGGTGCAGTGTTAAATAGGTAAAGGTTCCCACATCATGGATGGATGTGGGCAAAGTAGTTAATCCATGAAACTAAAATTAAGATAGGAACTTGGAATATAGGATCCCTTACAGGAAAATTAATGGAATTAATAGATATTATGATTCATAGGAAGATAAATATTTTGTGCATTCAGGAAACTAAATGGGTTGTAGAGAAGGCTAAGGAAATTGATAGTTTAGGATTTAAACTTTGGTATTCGGGTAGGAGTCGTACTAGAAATGGTGTAAGTGTTATTATAGATAAGTGTTTGAAGTATAATGTTATAAAAATAAATAGGATTGGAGATAGAATTACAGCTTTAAAGATTATTGTTGATGATAAGATTGTTAATATTATAAGTGCTTATGCTCCTTAAGTAGGTTTGGATATGAGTTCTAAATTATATTTTTTGAATGACTTAGAAGAATCATTATAAAAGATACCCCTAGATGAAAGATTTTTCATTGGAGGAAATTATAATGGACATGTTGGTAGAGAGGTAGATGATTTTAAAATCATTCATGGTGGCTATGGTTTTGGAACAAAAAATGAAGGTGGCAATACCATATTAGATTTTTGTTTAACTTATGATTTTTCAATAGCAAATACCATATTTAAGAAAAGGAATGAGCATCTCATCACTTATAAAAATGGATATAGTACAACCTAGATTAACTATTTTCTTATAAGAAAATTAGATCATTAAGATTGCAAATATTGTAAAGTTATTCTGAGTGAAAATTTATGTACCGAACATCGATTTTTAGTTTTGGAATTTAAGATAAAGGGGTAGATAATAAAAAATAAAGTAAAATGATATTCTACGATTAAATGGGGGCATTTAAAAAATATTAACAAAAATATTTTTGAGAGTAAGATTTTAAGACTTAAGATTTTATC
>NW_021360237.1:0-203 GCF_001605985.2 Dendrobium catenatum | reverse complement strand
CTTTTCTCCAAAAGTCCTCGACTTTCTCTCTCCTCATATATTTATTTTTATAATTTCTGATTTTTCTCTCTCTTCAAAACGACTGAAATCGGCTTTATAATACACAGATCGGCCCGGCCGATCGCCAGATCGTCCCGGGACGATCAGAACAAAATTCGATCGTCCCGATCGTCCTGGACGGTTCCCAGAACTATGCTCAGGCC
>NW_021360236.1:0-424 GCF_001605985.2 Dendrobium catenatum | reverse complement strand
ATAAGTAGTTCAAGGCATTTATGTGTAACCATCATACATAACTTCTCGAATACAGGTACCATCAAGCCATTTTAATACATTTCAAAGGATAGTGGGATCATGAGCGGAACCTTCCCATCAAGCTAAAATATATGGGAATCTCATTTCAAAGTCAACTACTGCTAGCACATTCTAGCTTGGGTATGGTTTTCTTCTTCTAAATGTAGGTTTATAACCTTTAGGGACCCTATCTTTAATGTAAATTCCATCTATGACGCCTAAACAATCCTATTAGGTAGCTAGTCACCGGCATGTGAGTATTGACATTGGTGAAGGAGGACACATGATGTAATAGAGAAACTTGCTTCTCATTCTTGCATGCCTTCATCCATTGAAATCATTTCTCAAGTGGTTTTAGGTGATTTTACTTTACACACAAGATGAT
>NW_021360235.1:0-219 GCF_001605985.2 Dendrobium catenatum | reverse complement strand
ACCTGCATAAGATTGCACAAATATATATATTTCATTTCTAGCCTATGGGTAGGTCTAACGCACAATCAAACACAGAGTGCAAAAAACAAGTAAATAAACACAACAATTCTACACTAGCAAACAGCATGTAGTGAAAACACGAAAGCCCGGCACACAGCAGAAAAGTAAACACCGGCCTATCTTAAAACTAGAGTTGGTGATCCTAGCACAACATCTAAA
>NW_021360234.1:0-217 GCF_001605985.2 Dendrobium catenatum | reverse complement strand
CCTGTAAGCTAAGCGGCCCGAGTTGTGGGTCTTACAGCCAAGCCATATAGACTAGGATGCCCGAGAATTTTAATTGTTTGGGTAGGACTTATAGCTTCCCTTAGGAAGTAGCCCGAAAAACGGGTCTTACAACTTAATCGTTTAAACTAAGATGCCCTTAGATTTAAATTTGCTTGTTTGAGGTTTAGGAACATTGCTATTTATTTTTTTACAATTT
>NW_021360233.1:0-2794 GCF_001605985.2 Dendrobium catenatum | reverse complement strand
ATTGAGCCCCCAATTTTAGATATGGCCACCGCAAGAAGGAACATGTATATTATCTACCATACGCACTTAAGAAAGTGCCACACAGCCAGAACAAGCAAGGCACACACCACAACATCAAACACCATGCGCAAAAAGAAAATCCTATTAGCATGCCTAAGGTGTGCACCTAAGTGTGTGAGCTTTAGAATGCATACTAAGGGTTTTGGTTTATACAAAGAAGATGGTAATCTTACCACAGGTTCGTAGTCATTAAGTGTTTGTGACTTAAAGATTTATTTGATTTAAGTATATATTAGGAGTTATGAAGAACCCATTAAAAACCACATCTTAGCTTTGGGCCATACCTGTTACTTATGAATCCTAAAATTACAAATAAGTGCATCCGCTTTTAGGGAGATGATGTCATTGTATCAAAAGAAACTAAAGTAATTTTTAGTGTTTTTGGAGTTTCTAGTGTTTGGATAGAGAGATGCATCATAGATGTATGATAGACGATGCCTAAGGATTGTCACTTAGACTTGATGACAATTCATCCATGGTTTAAGTGAACTAATGGATTGGATAATCCTAATGGACATCATATTACATTAAATTATAGAAAGCTTCACTCAAGTTGGGTTGATGAGAGGTTACTAGATTTTTGGGATCAAAAGGTTCTCACATTAACTTTAGCTACATATTGGAGAAATCTCCTATCTTGGAGCTTCTTAAAGCGGAATAAGAATCCAACATTTAGCTTTTGGCTAAATGTTGGAACTCCCTCTACTTTTGGAGCTAAAGGGAGGGAATCTCCTACAACTTGGATTAAGGAAGAGAAACATAAGCTTTGAGTCAAGGTATTACATCTTTAAACTTTTGGAACCTATTAAAGTGAATGGAATTAGGTAGCTTGAGGCTACAAATCAAAAGAGATATCCTAATTGTCGTTCAAGATGGTTTATATTGCTCGATTGAAATTAAGAAATAAAGAACTTGATGTGTAATTAGCCATACATACAAAGATCCTTGACTTTCGGGTGTCCAACGGAGAGGAATTTTCATCCCTAATTAGGTAGAGAATGAAAAGAAAATCTAGGATTGACTCCCTTGCTTACATGAAATTATTTGATAATTTGCAGTTGTCAACAAATAAATGATTTTTTATATGAACTACTTATTATTATTTCAACAAATAGATTACTTGGAATAAGTATGTCCCATATGAATTTAAGTGAATAAGACTCATACAACTTTGAGTTGTAGTAAAGAAGAAGAGAGATCAACTTTGAGTGCAGTCTAAAACCTCTTGAACATTTGGAGTTCAGGAGGGGGATCATTTCCCAACGTGAGTTTTCTTGAGAGCGAAGACTGTGTTAAATCTACCATCTTACTTGTAGAAAGGGAAAGGAAATACAACTTAGGTCAAATCATAATCTTGAACATTTAGTGGTTCAAAGGGAATTCTCCCAATTAGGATTTGAGAGCACGAAGACGATGGGTATTCCACAACCTTGGTTGTGGAAAAGGACAGAGAATACAACAAATAAGTGCAAATCATAGAGACTCCTTTGAACATGGTGCTCAAAAGGAGATGAATACATTCTCCTAATTTTGAGTTTTAGGAGGATAAGATGATTTTCCTATAACTTTTGACATGTGAAACTTATAGATTCCATATTCATAAATGCCCTTAAACTTTTGGTGTTCAAAGGGGAAATGACCATTCTCCTTGATTTGGGTTTAGGAAAATTAAATGATTTTCTACAACTCCTAAGTTGTAGAAAAGAGAAGCAACAAGCAATCTTTGAATTGTATGTTGAAAGGAATTCCTTGAACATTGGGTGTACAAGGAGATGCATTCATTTGCTTGATATGGGATTATTTGTTGAATTTGTTTCAACAAACAAATGATTTAGATTAAACTATTCGTTGATTTTGATTCAACAAATAGGCGATTTGTTATAGGTTTAAATCATTCGATAAAGTTTGAACAAATGAGATTTTCATACAACTTTTGAGTTGTAGAAGGAAAAGGAATTTCTCTACAAATTTGGTTTGTAGAGAAGAAAGGGAGAAATGCAACGTGAAGGTTGCAAAGTGGAAGATTTTCTTTGAACATTTGGTGTTTAAAGAAAGGGACATTCACCCATCCAATTTGAGTCAATAGGATGAGAGGAATTCCTACAACTTTTTGAGTTGTAGAAAATGAGGGAAAGAACATGAAACTTAGAGATTGCAAATCCTTAAATGTTCCTTAAACTTTCGATGTTCAAAGAAACAAATTCATTTGCTTAATGTGAAGCTAGGCAAATGAAGGGGAATTTGGGGGTTTCCTACAATTTGGGCTTGTAGGAAAAGGAATGGTCCAAAATGCAACTTAGGGAATACAAATTGGAGGATTTCCTTTGAACGTTTGGTGTCCAAAGAGGGGGATCTATTGTTTGTTGATTTTTGTCATTTCAACAAACAAAGAAGGGAAGAACTTGGAATTTGGTTCCAAGTTGCAAATGATTCATACAATCTAAAACTTGGAGCTTTGGGAATGCTCCAAGCATTATGTACGAGAGAAGATTCTTCATTCCTCAACGAATGTTTTGGATTCATGGAAAGAGGAGATGCGCGTTTGAAAGGAATTTCCCTATGTCTTTTAGAATGTTTTGGACTCAATTAGGAATGGGAATAATTGATTTCCTAAGATTTTGGAGAGGTCTCTAGATCAATTTTGGCATGATCTAGAAACATGGATAGGGGAGATCTATCCTTATGATTTCTAAGAGCCTTAAGATCAAATTTGATATGATCTAAGAAAGAACCT
>NW_021360232.1:0-314 GCF_001605985.2 Dendrobium catenatum | reverse complement strand
TGATTCTGATCTGTATGATATGATTCTGATACGATTCCTGTTCTGTTCCGATATGATCTGAATTTCTGATTTCTGTACGATTCCGTTTCTGATTTGATATAACTTCTGTTTCCGTACAGTTCTGTTTGCTTTGATATCTGTTCCGTTCAGTTCTGTCTGATTCGATCTGTTTCATTCTAATCTATCCGATTTTGTTCTGATTTCTGTACGGATTTGTCTGATGTGTTTGGTTTTGGATTCTGAGAATTTTGATCGGAGGTTTGTTGCTTTGCTGAGTTGTTGAGCTCACTCTCATTTTCTGGTGGTTTTCAGGT
>NW_021360231.1:0-256 GCF_001605985.2 Dendrobium catenatum | reverse complement strand
AATAACTCCAACTGTAGCAGCCCCCAACTCTCCAAATCCCTTTTCCATTTTTTCTAGCCATTTTTAGGGCCATCCCAAGCATTCCCCCATCATTTCCAAGCACTAAATCACTATATTAGTGAGGAGAGAGCATTCTAGTGAAAGAAAGAGGGTTTTAAGTTTTATTTAACAATCAAAAGTTTCTTGGGTCTTCAGCAAACTTATAGAGGACTTCTCCATAAGCAAAAAGAGCCCAAGATCTCTAAATTCCAACTGT
>NW_021360230.1:0-309 GCF_001605985.2 Dendrobium catenatum | reverse complement strand
TTGGAGAAAAGGTAAGGATCATAAACATGTTAAAGAATATTCTGATATTATTTACTATAATTGCAAGAAACCAGGACATGTGAGAACTGATTGCCTGACACTTCAAGATAACACAAGCAAAGAAAAGATTGAGGAGAAACCTAAGTTCAAGAAGGATAAGAAGAGAATCCAAATGGCTTTCTGGGCGGAATCTGATACTGACTCCTCTGAGACTAAACCAGAGGAAGAGACTACAAACTTGTGTTTAATAGGAGAAGATCAAAGTGATGAGTAAGAGGTATGTAAACCAACCTATGATGAACTATTTGA
>NW_021360229.1:0-225 GCF_001605985.2 Dendrobium catenatum | reverse complement strand
ACATACTATGTATAAGTTTATTCAAACATTATACATATGATATGTACAAGCATTATACAGACTATGTATAAGTTTATACACGCTACGTATAAAGATCATAGAAACTATAAACAAGTTTATGCATATTATGTTCAATTTTATTCACGCTATGTATAAGAATTATACACACCATGTATAAGTTTATACATGCTATATGCATAATTTTTACACACTACATGGAAGTTT
>NW_021360228.1:0-1116 GCF_001605985.2 Dendrobium catenatum | reverse complement strand
ACAATCATCATCGTACGATATGATGTGTTTTTAATTTGAAACCCTAGATGCTTGATTACTTAGCGTAAGCTTTTATATCTCAAATTTTGAAATGATTGAACTTATCATATTGTATGATCTAAATTTATAGTACAAATATTTGAATAGTTACTTAAATTAACCCCCAATATTAGTCAATTAAATTAAGGATTAATTACTATTTGGTGATCGTACTATATAACATGGTTTGTACCATAAGATGAACCAAGACTATTTTTTATCATCCTAAACATCGTATTGAATTATTCCTTGATTTTTTAACTAATTGTAAGATTATGAACTCTTTCGTATGAAACCTAGCAAAACTATATCTGACATGTATACTAGGTATACCCAGATAGTAACATCCTTGGATGTACTAGGTAAAGAAATTTTTAATTCTAAAAAACTTAATAAGATTATGAGATGCTTATCGAGTTCCTATGATTCTAAAATTACTACAATTATTGAATCTAAAGATATAAATGTTTATTCAATTGACAATTTGCTTAGGCCACTTATTGCTTACGAGCAAAGAGTAGTCAAAGGAAAAACGATAGAGGAGAAAAGGAGCAGGCAGTGGCTATGAAAGCAAACAACTTAGAAAGTAAAAGTTTAGCAAAAAAGGAAGATGACGATATAGTCGTGATGACCTGAAAATTCAAGAATTTCCTGAAAAGAAAATAAAGGCATCATCAAAACATCTGAAATAAAGGTAAAAGCTCAAAAATTACTAAAGTTTCATCCAACACAATTTATTTTGAGTGCAGAAAACCAGGTCACCTCCTAGCTGATTGCCCCAATATAAAGATCTAGCCAACTAAAGAAAAAGGCGAGGAGAAGGCTAAATATAAGAAAAGGAAGATGAAGACACAAAAGGCATTTTGGGCCTACTCTACCTTAGAATCGTCAGAAAGAGAAGTAGCGGAGGAAGTAACGAATTTATGACTAATGATTAATAATAAATTTTATCAATCAAATTATGATGAGGTATATAAACTTTCATATGAAGACTTGTTTGTTATTTCTGAGAAAATACATAACTTGTATAGAAAGTTAAAGAAAATGCATGCTAGTCTTAACATTAAGTTTAAGACT
>NW_021360227.1:0-2558 GCF_001605985.2 Dendrobium catenatum | reverse complement strand
AGTATTGAACCATGAAAAAAAATAAATTTGTGCCCTTTTACTTTGGTTCTTATTTTTTGCAACCTTACTTTTACGTTTTTGATAGTTTTTTTACTTTCTTGTAATGGATGAACTAATGATTAATGGTGATAATACATTTAGAATAGATCCTTAGAATAATATTAATTTGTGATAATTTTGCTATGAAATTATTTCAAATAACCTAACTTATTTTCAAGCTTTTAAATGGTATTATTAGTTCATTCTAATTTGTACTTAATAAAGTCTGAAACTTTTTTCTCATGGTTTTTAAAATATATATTTTTTTTTATATTCATATTTGTTGGCTGATCATTTAAGAAAAATAAAGTTAAATGTTCTTTTTGTTGATTTGGAAATATAAATTTTTTATCCACATTTATTTTATGTAAAATTTATACTATCAGAGTTACCATTTACTTCAATAGATGCCTTTTTCCATATTACAGCATTCATAAAAGCTTAGCTTAAGAAAATAGCCATTAGGTTCTCCTCTTGACAAATACTAAGTTCATGGAGTCTCATTTTCATGAACTTCCAATTCATGCAATTCATCCATTTAGATATGAACTTCTAAAAATTCTCAACAATCCTTGTTAGCCTTTGATTTATAAGACATTTTTGGCATGCATTACTCTTTTTTTTTTCTTGATCATCTCGTAGGATTTATGATATTGATAACTTCCAAATAATATACTTTTTTTTTTAAATTAAAGGTACATTGATAATGGAAACCATCATATCACTATAGACATTAATTCCATTCCCTAAATGGTCACCTAGGTCGGCCCTAATGCAATTAGGCCCATCATGCTGACCTTAAGTGCAAGATCATTCAATCACCTTCCTAAAAGAATTGGGTGAGATCTTATACATTCTATGATAACATGAATTTATAATAGTATAATAATAAGGACATGTGTAATCTACCATAAATTTATAATCAGGTCAAGAAATTACTTATTTTAGACATCTTAAAATTGAGTTATAATCTCAAATTATAGAGAAATCAAGAGAATTGATCGATCTTTTAGAGTGTCCAATAGTCATCATTCATATTCCAGATAGAAACTAAGCCACCTTGTTCAAGTGATCAAATTACCCTTCCTGTTAAAAGAGAGATTAATTCAATTCTCTAACATGATCTTATGATGGTGTCATTTTTGGAGATGGATAGTCACAATAAACTCTAATTACTGATCAACACTAATTTTTTTGGTGTCATCCGTTGTTAAACATGAAATATTAAGAGGTATAAGGATAATTAGAGTCTTCAAAAAATTTGCAAGTTTAAATTTTAAGTATGATAGAGATAAAAATAATCACAAGTTACATATAAAGTACAAGCAAAGTAATAAGAGCACTAAAATTGCTTATGACACACTAAGAGGGAGGGTGAATTTGTATTAAAAAATTATTTCACTTGAAATCATAGTAACATGAGGAAGCTTTATGAAATTAAAAATTTCAATCCATAAAACAAAAGATTTTTTTTTTTTTAAACTTTCTAATTAAACAAATTTTTTGTGTTTTTGAATTTCAAGTATGAGTTCAACCAAAAATTTATCAATCACATTCTTTCACAAACATAAACAAAGTGAACCAAAATTGCATGACATTAAATGGATGAAAAGAAAATACAAACAAAATTTGTATACCAGTTTAGTAAAAATCAATGTACGCCCACTCCCCAATGGTCCTCCTCTTCGGGAATTGCACTATATCATGCTCCATTGACACTCAAGTAGGAAGAGAATTCCTTCTCCCTTATAATAAGGTGAATGGCCTTTACAAACTCTTCTATCCATGAAGAATCTCCCTCCTTCAACCTCCTCATAGGGCAGAGATGCCTCTCGCTCCTTCTGCTCCATGTACGGTGGAGATGCCAACCACTCTTTTTGCTCATCACAATTGTGGAAGATGCCATCCCCAAACCTCTTCAGCTAGTAGATTTTTTGCCCAACGAAATTTCCCTAGAGCTCTTCTCAAAGAGTTTTACAACCACAACACAGAGGACACAAGGCGTTGGTTAACAAGAACAATTGTATGAAACCCTCACACCACTTAACATCCTCAAGAAAAACTCTCCCTTAGCCTGACCTTCTCTATCTCCAATTTGTTCGGGTACCCTCTTACAAATATGGGGCCTCCCGCTCCTTCTCCTAAGCTCTCTCCCTAGAAAAATAGTGTTCTACTCAACCATCAACCCTTAAGTCTTGTGTTTAATTTATAAAGTGGCCTATTTAAATTAAATCCTAATTTTAAAATTAATTCTTTTGATTGTATAGTATAATAGTAATATAGTACAATCAAATAGTTCACTTCTCATCTTATATAATCCTGTTTAATACATAACCATATGGTATTATTAATTTTATTAAATTATGGATCATTTAGGATGAACCATGGTTCAGCCAGCGAGCTCTCGATTTGTTCATCTTGTATGATACATATTATGTAATACAATTTTTAATTATGATTTATCCTTATTTGATTCCATATTATAAGTGACAAAATTAGGCAATATTTCTTAATTTTTG
>NW_021360226.1:0-222 GCF_001605985.2 Dendrobium catenatum | reverse complement strand
CAATTGGAGTCAGGCACTCTACTTAGTTGTGACTCAAATTTGAAAATCAATTTCCAGCAATGTAAAACACGCCACCATATGAGAACAAGCTTGGACCCAATATAGAGTGTTATTTCACAAATTGGATTTTAAAAGAAATGATGCCTATATTTAAGGATTCACATGTATCTCTCAAGAATAGGTTGTGAATTCTTATCAAGAATAGAAGATTCATTCTTTTTA
>NW_021360225.1:0-358 GCF_001605985.2 Dendrobium catenatum | reverse complement strand
AATCTCGTATCTTATCTCTAAGAGTAAAGCCACACATCCACCAGAGCATCCTCATCTCTGTAACACTTAATTTAATAGTATACTTCACTTTTAATGGCTAACATTTTGTATCATAAAGCATTGTAGGTCTAACCACCATCTTATAGAATTCTCCCTTAAGTTTGAGGTGGACTTAGCTACCACACAACAAGCTCGATGCATTCTTTCACTTCAACCTTCACTTGAATTCTACTAATAATATCCCCATATATTTCACCATCACTCTTAAGAATAGATTGAAGAAATAAAAAAACGTGTACTCTTATTAATGACTTAATCACCCAAAATCACAATCCCCCACTAGATCTATAATTACTAA
>NW_021360224.1:0-1291 GCF_001605985.2 Dendrobium catenatum | reverse complement strand
GAAAGATATTTGAAAATTTGAAACTCCGGCAACATCTGCCTTTATTTTTGAAACTCAATATATTGAACTCGCATTCAACAAAAAGGTTAAAAAAAATTTGGAGGGTAAAATGTCAAAGCCTAGATTTTTTCACCTACAATTTGAGGTTGGAACTCGCTTGATTTTTATTGATTGCCCCCTTTAATTTTAATGCCTTATATGAGCATGGCCACCTGCATAAGACTGAGCAAGTATAATTCGCCTTAAACTAGGGGTAAATGTAACGCACAATCAATCACAGAGTGCAATAAGCAAGTAAACAAATCAATTCTACACTAGCAAACATCATGAAGAGAAAATTTGAAAACCTGGCACATAGTGAAAAAGTAAACACCGGCCTAGCCTAAAACTAGAGTTAGTTGTCCTAGCAAATCATCTAAAGTGTGTGAGATAGGTCATATGATTTTGTTGTGTCCTAAATAGGATATTTGATTGAAGTTGCTTAAGGTTATGGTTGGTTGAAAGGCTTAAGGGATATTTAATTAAAGTTTAAGTTTTAATTGCTTTGAATGAATTTTAAAATTAATTATTGATTATTTATTGGAAACCACCTTTGTTTCACACCGAGGCCGTGAAGTTTATTTCACCTTCCTTGGGGCTAAGCAAATAGCCTCGTAGGCCTGGGTTACCTAGTAGTACCCGATATAATTAAGTGATTTAAGTTTATTAAGACTTAAGAGTTAATGGATTTTAATTAAAAGTGTTTGATTGCTGGTTTTAAGAGTTGGTTAAACATTTCTGGAGTTTTAGAGGTGATTTTGAGTTTTAAGAATTTTCTGGATTATTTTAATCGGTTAATTAAGGGGTTAAAAGATGACTTTTTAATTAAGGATGTTTTCTAGAAAGTTATTATTTTATTAAAATATTAGACCTTAATACGATCAGTTAGACTATAAGTACACTAAATTCAAATTTTTCTATATTTTATTATGAGGGTTTGAAGTTTTAGTCTAATTTTGATTTAAGGTTGACCGATTTGTTGACTTTTTGAATTTGATATATTTCTGGACATTTAATATTTTTAATAAATATTAGACATTATTATGAGTTGAATGCAAGTGAGTTTGGTCAAATTGAATTTTTCTTAAATTAGTTATGAATTTTTGAAATTTTCTGTATTTAATGAATTTTAAAAAATGGTTTAATTAGAGGGCTTTTGTGATTTTGCTCCAAATAAGTTCCCAGCTCCTTGAAATTAGCTCCAAAGATCAGGAATGACCTAAGGAGAGATTCCCAAGTGTTTGGAAAATTT
>NW_021360223.1:0-278 GCF_001605985.2 Dendrobium catenatum | reverse complement strand
ATTATCTTCTATAAATGATATCAATAAAAGTTATCTTGTCTTATTTTACTATTTTTTATTTCATTTCAGAAATGTGTATTAGCTTATATGAGCATTCTTCAAATTTTTTATCTTAAAAATGCTATATCTTAAATTGCAACATATAATTGAATTCATTAGAAAATCTAATTTTTCAAAAATTTAAGTTGTTATTATAACTTGATCTCGTTAAGAATATCAATCTCATGTCTCTTGTTAGACTAATATAATTTTTTATATTATTATTGCAAATATGATAT
>NW_021360222.1:0-240 GCF_001605985.2 Dendrobium catenatum | reverse complement strand
AATATGGGTTATTACAAATTCGACCCTGATTTGATCGATCGAGCCGGACGAATCGTGAACTTCTCCTTCTTATAGTTCGTTGTATAGTCCCATTTTAACAACTTTGATTCCAGCGCTATGTTGAACTCCCTTCTCTGGGACAACACTGTGCAGAGTAATCCTGCAGTCCCGCACTCATCTGTAGAGTAATCCTACACAGAAACTGATTTTTAATAACTTTTTCATAACCAAAGGGTATAT
>NW_021360221.1:0-620 GCF_001605985.2 Dendrobium catenatum | reverse complement strand
TCACGAAAATATCTCTTAATGCATAATTTGCATGGATATAGAATTTTTTGTGTTAAACTTTTACTTTGACTTGCAAATTTTAAAAATTTCTCGACACCTTCAATATAATCACTACTCCATTTCAGTTTTGATATCCAACTCTTATCCATCAAATATGAGAAAATAATTTCCCAACAATTTTTTTTTTTTAAAAAACCCAATTAGCTCATCTTAGCAAATTTCTCTACACATGCAACAGAAAATTCTAGTGATCAATCTATATGATTAGTGGTCTAATCGAATGATTAAACAGTACAATTATAAAATCACTAAAAAAGGCTAATTATTAAAATTCGTGGCTTAATCATACATTCCAATCGAATGATTAAACAATACAATTGGTTCAACAAGGCAATAACCCTTAAAATCATTTTATTTCCTTAGACTACACGATTTATATTATATGATATGATTAGTTTATTTTCTAGTGATCAATCTATATGATTTTTTTTTTAGTTAAAACCCTCAAAGGGGCCTACGTGTTAATATCAAAAAAGCGATTACATGGTCCTTAAAAGGAACCACTAGCTCCCTACTGCTCGATCGAGCTACATTCAAAAGTAAAGAAAAAAACCTACGAG
>NW_021360220.1:0-243 GCF_001605985.2 Dendrobium catenatum | reverse complement strand
TGGGTGGCCTACTATTACTACATGCTTGAATGATACATATAGAAGGTATCTGGAAGCAAATTTTACTATTGAAGAAGTGGAGAGGGTGTTGAAACAATTGGGAGGCAACATCTCTCCTGGCAAGGATGGCATTACTTATTCTTTCATCAAGGCATATTGGAATATTATAAAAGAAGATTTCTGGAATGCTCTCAATCATTTCTTTCGCAATGGAGTGTTAAATGAAGATTGGAAGGAAACTCT
>NW_021360219.1:0-321 GCF_001605985.2 Dendrobium catenatum | reverse complement strand
ATTTTATATTTAGTTTTTAATAAAATTATTCCATAATTTATTTTAAAATAATATAAATTTTATAATATTAACTGTACGTGAATAAAATATAGGTTAAAAAAATTCAGTTTCAACGCCAAATTAAATTATTATTTGACAAAATTGATCGATGCTGTATCATCGGCTCCTTATTTCTGATGGGATTTATTTCTTGTAAGTACCTATTAGTAAAAAATAAATAAATTTTCTGATAAATGCTTCTAACTAAATTAAATACAACAGCAGAGCATTGCGAGGCAAGGATTCGCACGTGGGTTTCAGTGGTGACGTCTCCAGACTCCT
>NW_021360218.1:0-277 GCF_001605985.2 Dendrobium catenatum | reverse complement strand
CGATCAGACAGACCGATCCGGTGGATCGTTTGGCACAGATATATGTGAAGGAAATAGTCAGATTGCACGGTGTGCCTAAGGTGATTGTATCCGATCGAGATGGACGTTTTACTTCCAGACTTTGGAAGGGTATTCAGCAAGGCTTGGGTACGAAACTGCATTTCAGTATAGCCTTTCATCCTCAGACCGACAGACAGTCTGAGAGGACCATTCAGGTATTGGAAGATCTGTTGAGACTTTGTGTTCTGGACTTTGGCGGGAGCTGGGAAGATCATAT
>NW_021360217.1:0-204 GCF_001605985.2 Dendrobium catenatum | reverse complement strand
GGAACAACTTTAGACCTAGGGGTGTCAATATTTGACATAACATTGAAACCTGACTCGAAACCGACCCAACCCGATTTCAAAATGGGCTGGCTTCGGGTTCACGGTTCCGACCTGAATGGGTCGTGTTCAGGTTGACTTGAAGACCCGACGGGTTGAACCGGAATCCTGTTTTAAATGAGTTGCCCGCGCTCTCGCCCGAGGATG
>NW_021360216.1:0-306 GCF_001605985.2 Dendrobium catenatum | reverse complement strand
CCATTGGGTAAGTAGTTAAGATTCTGGTATATAGCCGATTTGCTAATATACGAACTAATCAGACAAGTTCTTCTTTATTTTAACCCAGCTCTACTACAAACAATACAATGAATTGAACACAAGACCGTTCATTTCTTATATAGACAAAACACTTGTAAGGAATGTAAATTTGATTTCTGTTCCAAAAAATATATGGAAAACATTGGACACTTTTACTTTGCAACTTGTTAAAGAAACGGTGGGAGTTCTATGATTCATTACCGAAGAATACACATAAAGAGATTCTCCCGGAAGTTGTAAGTAATA
>NW_021360215.1:0-261 GCF_001605985.2 Dendrobium catenatum | reverse complement strand
AAGGAAAATTCATTTAAGAGGAAATATAAATTTTAGCAAATCACTGTCGTTGTCTATGAAAGAGATCACATATTAGATGAATCCACAACAAGCAGCTCATATTGCTTTTATCACAAGCTTGAACCAATTTATATTCAATATTGCTTGAAATTGTAGTAGGGTGGCAAATTTTTTGTGCTAAGATTGAACTAGAGAGTATTTATCTTTTTCTCGAAAAGGGTTAGATGACATACATAAACCATCCATTTTACTTTTTAATCT
>NW_021360214.1:0-428 GCF_001605985.2 Dendrobium catenatum | reverse complement strand
GTACTAAGAAGCTGAAGAGGGTCTCTCAAGAAATTCACAAAGTCTATGTACTTGCAAATCTACACAGTGGTGCAACATACAAGGTGGATCAATCTATAAAATGCAAGACAAAAATGTGTAAGTGACCGATGCCGAAAAGGAGGTCAACAAACACAACCCCAACATGTGAGGCGAACGACAAGTTAACCGTACGTGTCGGCGTTGACCTCCATAACTCTAGGAAGGTAAAACCGAAAAACTAATAAAGGTGTTCAACAAGCATTCGATCACACAACAATCATGCAATAAGTGTCCCACCATGCTATGCTCACACAATCATACAATGGTCATCCAAATATGCAATCATACAATCGTATAATAATCATCAAATAACCCAATAATTATATTGTTGCTCAATTTTCACATACTCGTGACATAACCAACAATCC
>NW_021360213.1:0-330 GCF_001605985.2 Dendrobium catenatum | reverse complement strand
AGCTGTCAGAGTATTGGAGCCAAGGAATTTAGGCAAGGCTATGGAGCTTGCACAATTGGTGGAAGATCAGAAGAGATCAGAAAGAGGAGCTCGAGGCAACTACTCAGGGGGGTCGTACAAAATGACTACTGCGGTATTACCCTCTAAGGGGGTAGCACCGGGGGGTCAAAAGGAAGCACCCAAGGAAAAGACGGGAGGAGGAAATGGGGGACAGTTCAAAAGGCTGACCGAAAAAGAAATGCAGGACAAAAGAGCAAAAGGATTGTGCTTCAGATGTGATGAGAAATACATGCCGGGGCATAGATGCAAGGACCGATCTCTTCAGGTTCT
>NW_021360212.1:0-339 GCF_001605985.2 Dendrobium catenatum | reverse complement strand
AGTTCTATAGGGCTTAACATCCCTAACGAACTTTCATATTTATCTAATAATTCGAGCCACATCAACTCTTATCTACCTGCATAAAAGGGTTGGGCTCAAACTTAGGTTCATTTATTAACCAGTGCAGCATTCCTAGATGTCACGTGTATATTATTAACACATTAGCCGGGGCCCATGTGGGTGTTTGGGGGTATTTTATAATTATTTATTGAACCTTTGTCAATTCTTATTTACCCTCTTAGGAGGATCAGGTTCAAATTTATTAACTCGCATAGCATCCATAGATGTCACTGGTGGGAAACATTATGTCACCACGCAGATTTGATTTTCTCCTATTTT
>NW_021360211.1:0-262 GCF_001605985.2 Dendrobium catenatum | reverse complement strand
CTGTGTTGATGATCATTATGTCAGTCTGAGGGATGGGCGCAGTAATATGTTTGTGATCTATTCTAACAGGTTTTTTAGGTTTTTTCTTTCTGTTAATGATAAGAGATGTGGGTATTTTAACAAAAATGTGTGGTTTTGGAGTTTATTTGTTTTGCAAGATTGTAGCTCGAAGGATATCTATGCTGCTGATGCTGTGGAAAAGAAGATTGAGATGTTGAAGACTATAATTTTACCGAGGTTTGCTTTTAAGATTGTAGGAATT
>NW_021360210.1:0-332 GCF_001605985.2 Dendrobium catenatum | reverse complement strand
TGTGGGCTAAATAAAAATAATTATAATTGCTACAGGTGGAGCTGCTTAGCCCTCACAATTAAGAGCATGGCTTGACACAGAGTCAATGGTTTGAGTTATTTTCATTTTCATATATAACTGCTTGTGATTTTTATTAGGATAACCCTGCAGGTTCTTTAGATTTCCTTTCTGCTTTTCATTTGGATGTAATATTTGTTAAGAGTTGTGAAAGTGGTCTTTGAGTGTGGATATTCTTATCCCACTTGAATCCCAAAAAAAGAAAGCATCCTCATAGGAGAGAGTCTTCTTCCATTTGAGAGATCGAGTGGGATGGCTTTAGATATCCAAAGAGA
>NW_021360209.1:0-207 GCF_001605985.2 Dendrobium catenatum | reverse complement strand
TTTAATGCTCGCGTCGTTGAGCCTCATTCCTCTTTTTCGACGAAGGATGATCTTCTCCGCTTCTATGCTCGTGTTGTCGAGCGGCTCCTTCGACTATAACGAAGAAAACGACTATGTGAAAACGAAAAACCTAGCTCGCCAAAATGTTTAAGCCGCATAAATGAATAGGTATATCGAGCGGATAACCGAAACGTATAGGGCAAATTG
>NW_021360208.1:0-326 GCF_001605985.2 Dendrobium catenatum | reverse complement strand
GATTGGTTGTCTAGTCACTTTGTGACCATAGACTGTAATAAGAAATAACTTAAATTTTGTATGCCCGGGAAGAAAGAATTTAAATTCATAGGAAAGAGAGGCATAACTTCTATGAAAATCTCTTATTTGGTGGCATACAAATTGTTGAGGAAGGGTAATGAAGGTTTTCTAGCTTATGTTAAGGAGGAGAAGAAAGAAGAGAGGAGATTAGAGGAGATACCTGTTGTGCAAGAGTATCCAAAAGTGTTCGCAGATGATTTACCTGGAATGCCTCCCAGCAGGGAGATTAATTTTACCATTGAACTGGTTAGTGGAGCAAATCCTGT
>NW_021360207.1:0-341 GCF_001605985.2 Dendrobium catenatum | reverse complement strand
TTGCGATGGGTTTTCCTCGATCTAGATAAGGGCACGAAGCCATTTGGATGGTTGTAGATCGACTGACGAAGTCCGCCCATTTTCTTCCGATAAGACAGACCGATCCGGTGGATCGCTTGGCACAGATGTATGTAAAGGAAATAGTCAGATTGCACGGTGTGCCTCGAGTGATAGTTTCTGATCGAGACGGACGGTTTACTTCCAGACCTTGGAAGGGCATTCAGCAAGGCTTGAGTACGAAACTGCATTTCAGTACAGCCTTTCATCCTCAGACCGACGGACAGTCTGAAATGACTATTCAGGTCTGGAAGATCTGTTGAGGCTTTGTATTTTGGACTTTG
>NW_021360206.1:0-385 GCF_001605985.2 Dendrobium catenatum | reverse complement strand
AGAAGTGGCTCGAGGAGTTACGGAGGGGGTTGAAAACATGCCTGAGGAACTCGAGATTCTCTGCATATATACGAAGGTGGCAAGGGGCGGCGTTATGCCACGGTTGGGCTATGGAGGTGGGTATAATGGGGTTATATTTGACACCGGCTCCGGTCAGCTGGTTCTATGGGCACGGCCAAGATATGAATATGGGTTTTTGGTTTGGGGATATGTGGTATACTTGAATTTTGATAAGCTTTTAACTTTTAATGGACTATTTTCTTTTTATTAGGTAGATAATTTAACTTGTGACTTTGTGTTAATTGGGAGTGCTTAATTAAAAAAATAATGCATTAAGCTTATGAAAAATATAGAGAAGAAAATCTTAATATCAGACTATTCAAGT
>NW_021360205.1:0-213 GCF_001605985.2 Dendrobium catenatum | reverse complement strand
TCTCTAGGAGATCCTGACAGCATTTGGATACTCATGGTCACGACGATTTGTCCTCTACCATGTGGTTACCGGGTTGCTAGAAAGGGTTCCCTAGATGGCTCTGCCCTCAAAATTGCCACATTCACTTACCTCTTTTTCCCTCACATCCCTACATAGATGCGTGTTGGGCTGATGTTGAGGTGACTTTTGACCTTCTATTCTGTTGTTTGAAAT
>NW_021360204.1:0-280 GCF_001605985.2 Dendrobium catenatum | reverse complement strand
TCACCTCATCGTACTGTACGATATGTTATAATTAGAATGAAAGGTTGTATAATCGTACTGTACGATCATAATCGTACTGTACGATGTTTAAAATATTGCCTAAGTTTATCCTGAGATTATTCAATCAAAACGGCTGAAATTTGTCATTTGGATCGTACTGGACGAACTGTATCGTACTGTACGAATTGGATCGTACAGCACATCGTACAGTACTAGCAGGTCAATTTCTGCACATCGTATTGGACGATCTTGCGATCATACAGTACGATATTTGACGGTT
>NW_021360203.1:0-222 GCF_001605985.2 Dendrobium catenatum | reverse complement strand
GAATTCCTCCGGCGCCGAGAAAAACAGGTCCGCCGTCCGCGAATTTCTGCGGAGTGGGAATAGGGAAAGTCGGAATATGAATAGGGAAAGGCGGAAGCATGCGTTGAGAACCAGAGGAAATAATATTAACGTGTTACTACTTACTATAACAGCTTAATATTTATTTATTTAATGTTTTAGAAAAATTTTTAATGCCATGTTATTCCCAAAGTCAGTGGGGGC
>NW_021360202.1:0-270 GCF_001605985.2 Dendrobium catenatum | reverse complement strand
ATATATTTGTGATTATTTTAAAGTTCTGAGAAAATTAACTTTTTCAAAAGCTATTGTAAAAATGACTTCACAGTACAAAATTTCTTGAAAACAATAAGAAAATAGCAGCAAAAAAAACTGTAGTTGCTTTCTGAAAAACAAGTTGTAAGAAAGTCCCCAAACAGACCTTTAATATGAATAATATAATTTATATAATGATGAATTTAAAAATTATTGATTTTTTTTAACTAATGTTTTATAAATTAGCCATATACTACTAATCTCAAAGTA
>NW_021360201.1:0-250 GCF_001605985.2 Dendrobium catenatum | reverse complement strand
TGCAGCCTTAGATGAGTCTTTAGGCGCCCTGTTGACTAAAGTCAACGACGAAGGGAAGGAGAATGCTCTCTATTACCTTAGCCGAAGACTTCTTCCTACTGAAATTCAATATCCATCAATTGAGAAGCATTGTCTTGCTTTGATTTTTGCAGCCCAGAAACTGAGGCACCACATGCTCTCGCACTCAATCAGTTTTATTTCAAGAGTTAATCATTTGCAATATCTTATGACCCGACTTACGTTGTCAGGA
>NW_021360200.1:0-397 GCF_001605985.2 Dendrobium catenatum | reverse complement strand
AAAGGTTCTCTGCCTACACTTGGAGAGTATGAACAGCCGAAGGGTTCTCTGCCTACACTTGGAGAGGGTGAACAGCCGAAGGGTTCTCTGCCCACTCTAGGAGAGTGTAAAAAGACGAAGGGTTCTCTGCCCACACTAGGAGAGTGTGAAAGGACGAAGGGTTCCCTGCCAACACTAGGAGAGTGTGAAAGGATGAAGGGTTCTCTGCCCACACTAGGAGAGTGTGAAAGGATGGAAGGTTCTCTACCAACACTGGGGATTATGTAAAAGGACGACAGTTCTCTACCGCACCGGTGTTGGTGAAAATTTGAAAGCTAGTTTTGAAAATATTGGTTTTCTTTGGGAGTCAAAGATAAATTCTAATTCTAAAATCAAATCATCCCGTTAGAAAGAATAT
>NW_021360199.1:0-219 GCF_001605985.2 Dendrobium catenatum | reverse complement strand
GTGCTTATATTAAAAAGTGATGTGTAAAGGTGAAGTTATATTTGAAGTTGTGTGTAAAGGTAGAGATTTAGTTGAACTTGTGTATAATTTGGAAAAGAGAATTGTGAGGATTTGAAAAGAAAAGTGTGTGTGTATTGAAAGAAGTAGAGAAATGAAATGTTCAAAAGTAAAGTCAACAGTGTTGGAGCTCAAGCCCGAAGAAAGGTACGTCTTTATTTT
>NW_021360198.1:0-201 GCF_001605985.2 Dendrobium catenatum | reverse complement strand
GGGATTCGTTAGGACCTAAACATCGTAGCCATATTTGGTCAAATGATCTACGATATAATGTCTCATTTACATAAGCATGTCTTAATGCTCTTTTAGCTATTTGTGAGGCAGTAGATTTATTCTCCGGTAATCTACCCTCTTTAAAATATGTAATGAATGGTTTCCTCCAATCATTTTCATCCGATATATATAAGCACTTGA
>NW_021360197.1:0-335 GCF_001605985.2 Dendrobium catenatum | reverse complement strand
AGGTGCCTTATGATGTCTGAATTAAGCAATCTTGGACTCGTTGGATTCGTCTCGCTAAGCCGCTTGATTTGATTATAAATATGCCATATTTATAGATCATTAGGTCATCCATTAATGGTTTGAACCCTTTAAATATACTTTGGTCCATTGGTTTGAACTCATTTGGGCTCGAATAAGACCGATTTTAGTATTGTTGGGTTTGTCTCCTTGAGATGTTCAATTCAACTATAAGTTTGGTGAAATTAGAGTTTGGATGGTCCCCAATTTAATTTCAGAAGTTTCCAACTTGGATATGCCCGATTAATGCAACTTTTGGTGACATATCAGTTACAAAA
>NW_021360196.1:0-218 GCF_001605985.2 Dendrobium catenatum | reverse complement strand
TGATAATTATTTTCAGGATACAAATTATTTTTAAACCGTTTTGAGACTGGTGAGAGTGTTCAGTGGGTCTCCCTATATATATGTATTATGAATTGACCTACTTTTTAAGTACTTTATTTTCTAAAAAAGGTATACTCATATTTATAAGTATTTTGAAACTATTTTAAAACTACTTATACATAAATCCTAATTTTGGGAGACTCGCTACTTCGTGAAAT
>NW_021360195.1:0-433 GCF_001605985.2 Dendrobium catenatum | reverse complement strand
CCCACTTGGGAAGGACCCTTCGTTATAGAGATGGTCTACGAAGGAGGCTCGTATCAGTTAGTAGATTGTAAAGGAAATCAGCCAATGTTACTTATCAATGGGCGTTTCCTTAAGAAATACTATGCTTAATGTAGCTCATTTTATCGATTAATAAAATTTCTTTTCTCGACTCGCAACCTGATTCTTTCCTTTTTAAGTTCATTCACTTTTTAACGCTCTTCGTATTTTCCTTAGGGTCGGATCATTCCGTCCCTTAGGATCACACCTGCTAGTGGTGGAGTACGCCCTCCGTAGCACCACCCTGGTATTTGACTTGCAGATTAGTGGTGGAGTACGCCCTTCATGGCACCATCCTGATTCACTTTCGCTAGTGGTGGAGTACGCCCTTCGTGGCATCATCCTAGTTTGCCAGTTTTGGTCCTCTGTGTGGAGA
>NW_021360194.1:0-504 GCF_001605985.2 Dendrobium catenatum | reverse complement strand
GTGTTTGTAGAACAACCCCCAGGTTTTGAGAGTTCCTAATTTCCAAATCATGTTTTTAAATTAAAAAATGCTTTGTATGGGTTAAAGAAGGAACCAAGAGCTTGGTATGAGAGGCTTAGCATATTCTTACTTGAGAGGGAGTTTGTCAAGGTGAGCGTAGACACCACCCTTTTTCTTAGGAGAGTTCGAGATGATTTACTCATTATTCAGATTTATGTGGATGATATACTCTTTAGATCTTCTAATAAGAGATTGTGTGATGAGATTTCTAAAATAATGAGTAGAGAGTTTGAGATGAGTTTTATGAGAGAGTTGTCCTACTTTTTGGGGTTTAGCAAAAAACAATTGGAGGATGGAACCTTTTTAAATCAAACAAAATATATAAAGGATATTTTGAAGAAGTATAAGATGGACAAAGCTAAGCCAATTAACACTCCCATGAATTCTAGTGTTCCATTGGATAAGGATCCAAGTGGTAAGTCTGTTGATCAGAAGAAGTATAGA
>NW_021360193.1:0-1449 GCF_001605985.2 Dendrobium catenatum | reverse complement strand
CACCTTGCAACCAAAAACATGTAAATGTGACAAATTAAGTATTCTCCCTTTTAGCAATTCATAGGGTGTTTTATTTAAATTGGATCTCAAATTCATCCTATTCAGAACATAACATGCAGTGCTAACCGCTTCAGCCCAAAGATATCTAGGAAGTGAGTATTCTGCCAACATTGCTCGGGCGGCTTCTATTAATGTTCTATTTTCCATTTGACTACCTCATTTTACTGAGGGGTTCTAGGTGCAGAAAAATTATGATCAATTCCTTTCTCTTTACAAAAATTTTCAAATCTCTCATTATCAAATTCTCCTCCATGATCACCTTGTATAGAAATAATTTCACACCCTAATTTCCTTTGAATCCAAGTCAAAAAAATTCTAAATTTCTTAAATGATTCACTCTTATGAAATAGAAATTTAACCCAAGTGAATCTTGAGTAATTATCCACTATAATAAATCCGTATACCTTCCCTCCTAGACTTACAATTCCAACTAGTCCAAAAAGATCCATATGTAAGATTTCCAAAGGTTTACTAGTCCTAAGATCCTTATTAGACTGAAAAGAGGACTTAACTTGCTTACCTAATTGACATGCATCACAAAGGTGGTCCTTATTTAAGTCTAGTTTTGGTATACCTCTCACTAAATTCTTCTGAGTAATCTTTCTAAGGTTTTTCATGCTAGAATGACAGTCTCCTAAGCCAAATCCATGACTCATCAGAAACAGTTTTTAAACAAAATGTAGTAGGAGTATGAATGTAATTTATATCTAGCATATAAACATTATTTACCCTTTTTCCATTCAACACATCTTTACCATTTATGCTTAATATGCAGCTAGTAGAAAAAAAATTTACACTATAACCCTTATCACATAGCTGACTTATACTTAATAAATTATGCTTTAATTCTTCAACCAACAACACATTGTCTATGAAAATGTTTTTCAAGTTTCCAATCATACCTGATCCAACCACCTTCTTTGTGGTGATATCTCCAAGTGTTACCTTGCCTCCACTCCTGGCTTCCAGCATTATGAATTGAGCAGTATCTCTAGTCATATACTTTGAACATAAACTGTCCAGGTACCATATACTCCCACGAGGTCTTGTGTGAGAGCGACCCTACAAAAATATCAAATATTTGACCTGGGAACCCAAACAAGTTTGGGTTCTCCTTTTAGCAATTTATAATCAGATGCATGTATGATATGTCTAGGTTTATACATCTTAGGTCTCCACACCAAATCATATTTCATCTTTAAAGTACAGGTGTGTGCTATATGTCCAAATAATCCATAATTGTTATATTTGACATTAGGAAAAGTATTCCTAAGTCTTTTACCATTTGTTTGTCTTCTAAGGGATTCCATATATTTAGGATAAAATTTAGGATGTGTAAAATCTTCAAGTTTGGGGGTATCCTATTATCCTCGAGAGCTTTTATTTTTA
>NW_021360192.1:0-245 GCF_001605985.2 Dendrobium catenatum | reverse complement strand
ATCCATATATATTCTTTTTACAATAAACAAAAAGCTTATAGTCATAAAGGGTTTGAGGGTTATGAATTGATTTGTATATAAGGAATTCAAAATTGAAAAAAGAAAAAAGTAAGTGACATTTGAATTTAAAAAAAAAAAACATTCAGACCAATTAAAATAAACTCACATATACATCACATACGTAAGATTCGAACCCAAAACCACTTGATTGATAATTAAAGCTCTCAACCAATAAACCAATGTGA
>NW_021360191.1:0-311 GCF_001605985.2 Dendrobium catenatum | reverse complement strand
ACATAGTTGTAATTCTGTAGACATTTTTGGATCATAATATCTAGATTTAACATCTGCTTTCCAATTTATCCATTTCTTCCCAATTGATTGGAGAACCCATACATCACAAGCACGGGGAATCTCAAACTTCTCCTAAAAAATAAAATATTTATTTGTTATATCCAAAAAAAATTGCTATTTTATGCATGCAACTGAAATCAAACAAAATAAGTACAAATATTATGAAGATAAATACTTGAACAACTTCTAACATATTTTTTTTTAAAGACTTCGACATTTTATCCCAACTTCTTATATCAATTGGTGCATGT
>NW_021360190.1:0-328 GCF_001605985.2 Dendrobium catenatum | reverse complement strand
GAGAAGCCTTTACAACACACTCTTTTCACCACTCCCCGGTGCGGCAGAGAATCGTTGTCCTTTTACATAATCCCCAGTGTTGGCAGAGAATCGTCGTCCTTTCACACTCTGCTAGTGTGGGCAGAGAACCCTTCGGCAATTCACACTCTCCAAGTGTAAGCAGCAAACCGTCCGTCCTTTCACACTTTCTAAGTGTGGGCAGAGAACCCTTCGTCCTTTCACACTCTCCAAGTGTAGGCAGAGAACCCTTCGTCCTTTCACACTCTCCAAGTGTAGGCAGAGAACCCTTCACCCTTTCACACTCTCCTAGTGTGGGCAGAGAACCCTT
>NW_021360189.1:0-259 GCF_001605985.2 Dendrobium catenatum | reverse complement strand
CAGCAAGATGGCGTTGATGCAAGCTTGCTGGCACGGACAGAGTTGGAGTCCGGGGGGACACTGGGGTAGTGTCGGCTGCTCTTGGAGAGCAGGGTTGAGAGTGCGGGGCGCTTGGAGATGCGTGGTCGTGCGGTGCACGAGGAGTCCGCATAGGAGCGCGAGGCACTGGTGAAAGACACGCAGGGTACTGGCTGGATGCGGCAGTGCGGAGCGTGGTCTTGAGACGAGCGGAGCGCTGGTGAGGGCGCAGGGCTCGCTG
>NW_021360188.1:0-340 GCF_001605985.2 Dendrobium catenatum | reverse complement strand
TTTGAATAGCACCCATCTCTAACTCTGGGTTCTCATATGTGGGTTAACCTGGTCAATATTACAAACATTTCATTTATTTGCTCTGTAGCAAATTCTTAGTTACTGTTTGTCCAGCCCCCATAAGATTTTTAAGACAAATCAATCCTCAAATGTACCATTATCCTTAGAATTTTATTATCCTTGTTCGTTACCATGAAAGGTATTTTCTATTGCCTTTGCTACTTGAAGAAAAATCATTAATATGTATTTGAGGATGAATTTGGTGTGATTTAAACTTTTGTGGCGTGCTTTTATTTTTTGAATTCGAGAAGGTGAACCCAATGGTAAAGATATTTGTGCA
>NW_021360187.1:0-582 GCF_001605985.2 Dendrobium catenatum | reverse complement strand
TTTTGTGAAGGCTTCTCTACCTTGCTGTGGAGGCAAAAGGAGAGTCATTAGTGGTATTAGTACAATACTTGGAGGGTGCCTCCGGGGAGTGGATGTAGGTCGTGTTTGACCGAACCACTATAAATCTCATGTCTTTTACTTTTCTGCTGTTTTTTATTTTTTGTTTTATTGTTTCTAACTTGTGGTTGAAAAATGTTTTCTATAAAATTCACTTAAGTTAATTTTCTCGGTTCTAAATTTTAAAGAGGGATAAAATTTTTTTAATTACTAATTCACCCCCAACTTTGTTAGCCACTGAGACATAAGCTTAGGTTTAACAACCTAATTCATATTGAATAATTTCAACAATTTTGTATGACTTTTTGACCAAAATGATCGTACAAATGAACAGGTGTTTGTCTGAGATGATCAGACAATAATGATTGTAATATGAAAATTAGGTTCGTCCTTATGCAAGTTGATAGTAGGATCATACAGACGAACATATGTTAGTCCGGGACGATCTTAAAAAAATTACTGCACTTCGAATTCCCTCCCTATTCATACAGATAAAAAATGAATAGTTTGTACAGTATGATGACG
>NW_021360186.1:0-3152 GCF_001605985.2 Dendrobium catenatum | reverse complement strand
ACACATTCTTGGCATTGTCTTTTTCATGAGATTAATGTAATATTTTTAATTTTTTATCATTTTCACTGAAGTATAAACCAAATCATTCATATGATGTGTTATGCTTGCCTACTCCAAAATCTATGTTGGTCAACATTCTAAACAATGATCAAGTTGTTTATATCCGTGCTTCTCAATGATCTATCATTATTTATACTTGTACGTTATATTGTAAAAGCAAATTCAGTTTCAGTATGAAAAATTACTACATGTTGATTTCTATCTGGTTAGCTTTACTTAGCCTTAAAGAAAAGCAGGGGTCTTGCGTCTCTGTGGCTTAGCCTCTTGTTAATTTAAGAAGCTAATTTTATTGTTATTGGGTGAAACGTTGCTAATAATCAATGGCATATAGTTCGAATAGTGATGCATACTTGGTGTAGGTTTTTTCATCATTGATTCGACATCACATTTTTAACTTTTCATGAATTATTGAAGTATAAACCAAATCATTCATATGGTATAATGTTTTTATCTACTCTAAATTATATGCCGATCGTTTTAATACAAACTTGTTTGGTTTAGTGACTTTAGTCTAAACAATTGGAGTTATTTGACTCTTGAAGTGGGATCATTTGCAAATTGGTTTTGTCCTTATCATCATTCTAAAGCATGATTAAGTGCATTATTTTTGTTCTTCTCAATGGTGTGGCCGTGCTAATACTTTTACATTAGATGTACTAACAAATTGGGTTTCTATGAAGTTTTGGGGTTCCATTTTCTTTTGAAATGAATATTGATTTCCATATTGGCTGGACCATTTCTTTTAAATCAATTGTTTATGGTTCAATGAACAAAGATACATCATGATGGGGATATTATCAGTAGAATTCAAGTTGGATGGTTGAAGTGGAGGAATGCATTGGGCTTGTTGTGCAATAGAAAAGTACCCCTCAAACTTCTTAAGGGAAAATTCTATAGGATGGTGGTGAGACCTGCAATGTTTTATGGTGTTGAATGTTGGCCATTAAAAGAGAAGCATAATACTAAGTTAAGTGTTACAGAGATGAGGATGCTTAGTTGGATGAGTGGCTTTACCGTTAGGGATATGATACAAAATGAGCATATATGTGAAAAGGTTGGAGTAGTTTCAGTGGAAGATAAGATTAGCGAGAGTCGCCTTTGATGATTTAGTCACATTAAATGGAGGCCTTTCGATGACCCGGTTAGGAAAATTGAGGTATTATATTTGACTTATGTTAAGAAAGGTAGAGGTAGACCTAAAAAGGCTTGGTTAGAAAATATTAGAAATGATCTTTCTTTATTAGATTTAAATGAGAATTTGACTTTTAATATGACACTGGTGAAAAAGGATTCATGTAGCCAACCCCACATAGTGGGACAAAGGCTTGATGTTGTTGTTGTTATTATTAAACAAAGATATACATTCTTTACATAATTATTTTATGATAATACCATGATCATATTTTAGATAAATTTTATTGAAATATAAAACGAATTATTCTTGGTGTATCATATTTATTTACTCCAAATCTGACCTTCATTCCAAATAATGATTAAATGAATGTTATTTGTTCTTCTCAATGTTGTCATTGCTAACTCTTTTACTTCAGAATATAAAAATAAATTAAATTTATATGAAATTATTGTATTGATTTATATCAGAACAGATTTACTTACCTAGTCTAAACAGAAAGCAGGAGTCTGGTGTGTTGTGATCTGGGCTCTCATAAACTTCTAATGAAACTAATTTAATTGTTGTTGGATTAACCATTGCTATTTATTAATGGCATATAATTCAAGAAACAATGATGCATATCTTGGTGTACTTTTTTATCAGAAGATCAACATCATTTTTTTTAAATTTTTTGATGAATTATTGAAGTATAAGGCAAATCATTCCTATGGTGTATTACATTCATCTACTTCAATTTCTATGCTGATCATTTTACTGACTATGATTAGATTAATCGAATTGTTTTTATTTGTGCTTCTTAATGGTTTATCTTTGTTTACACTTTTATATTGTATTTTAAGAAATATTTTGTTTCTATGAAGCAGGTTGATTAGCATCTCTATGAAAAATTATTTATGCATTGATTTCTATCTGGCTACTTTTTTTTTTATTTCTATCTGGCTACATTGCTCAACCTAAAGAGAAAAGCAGGGGTCTGGTGTGTCTATGGCCTGGCCTCTCGTAAACTTTAGGGAAACTAATTTCAATATTATTGGGTGAACCATTGCTAATAATCGATGGCATATGGTTCAGTAAATAATGATACACATTCTTGGCATTGTTTTTTTCATAAGATTAATGTAATATTTTTATTTTTTTTATATTTACTGAAGTATAAACCAAATCATTCATATGGTGTGTTGTGCTTGCCTACTCCAAATTCTATGTTGGTCAACATTCTAAACAATGATCAAGTTGTTTATACCTGCGCTTCTCAATGATCTATCATTATTTATACTTGTACGTTATATTGGAAAAGCAAATTCAGTTTCTATGAAGCTAGTTGAGTAGTTTCATTATGAAAAATTACTACATGTTGATTTCTACCTCTGCTTAGCTTTACTTAGCCTGAAAAGAAAAGCAGGTGTCTTACGTCTTGTGACTTAGGTTTAGTTTGACTTTTTTCCTGCTTCTTGAAGTAGCTTTTTAGTATAAAAATTAATTTTTTTTGTACTAGAAAGCTGCTTCAAGAAGAAGTAAAAAAACCGTCCCAAACAAAGCTTTAGCTTCTTGTGAATTTTAGAAGCTAATAATTTTATTGTTATTGAGTGAAACGTTGCTAATAATCAATGGCATATAGTCTGAATAGTCAAGCATTGTTGGTGTTGTTTTTTTCCTCATTAAATCGACATCACATTTTTAACTTTTCATGAATTATTGAAGTATAAACCAAATCATTCATATGGTATAATGTTTTTATCTTACTCTAAATTCTATGCTGATCATTTTTTAATGACCATTATTCTGAAGAACAATCAAGTTGTTTTTATTTGTTTGCTTCTCAATGCTCCATCATTTTTTTATAATTTTAACTTATATTTGAAAAATGAATTCTATGCTGACCATCATTCTGTGGAGTTGTTTTTGTTTGTTCTTCTCAATGGAAAAAATGGCTAGTGATATTAAGAATATTGCAAAA
>NW_021360185.1:0-266 GCF_001605985.2 Dendrobium catenatum | reverse complement strand
ATAAGAATATTTCCTTCTAAAGCTATTTTTCAGTATAAAAATTTCTTAAAAGTAGCATAAAAGTTGTGATTAAGAGTTAAGACTTCATTTGGGAAGACTTTTTTGTTGCTTCTTAATTTTTGTACTATAAAACTGCTTTAAAAAGCAGTAAAAAAAATTGTTCCAAACGAATACTAAAAGTTGTCTCAAATGAAGCTTAATTAGGCTTCATTTGTGATGACTTTTTTACAGTTTTATAAAATTATTGTAGAAAAAATAAAATTTTA
>NW_021360184.1:0-548 GCF_001605985.2 Dendrobium catenatum | reverse complement strand
ATGATAGGGGTTGGATATGTATTTGAACTTGTGTATGCTTTGAAAGGTAGAGTATGTGAGCTTTGAATTTTGGAGAGTATGTATTTTGGATAATATGTGCATTTTAAAGAATGTAATGTTTTGAAAGAGATGTAAATGTATATCTTGAAAAAGGAAGTATATGAATTTTTAAAAGGTAAAAGTGGAATTCGTGTGATTTGGAAAGGTGAAAGATTTATGTCTTGAAAGTGGAATTTGTGTGTTGAAAGGTGTTTTGAATATCAAAGTGTATGAAAGTGTTTTGAAAAGGAAAGTGTAAAGCATGATTTTAGGAATGAGAGAAGTGTACGAGTGTGAGAGGTAAATTGTTTATTTTGTGAAAATTGTATAAGTTTAGAAGAGTGGAAGTAAATATTGAAAGGTATATAATATGCTTACAAAATGAAAGGTTTCAAAAGCCAAGCAACGAACCAGTGTCCAAGTCCGAAGAAAGGTACGTCTTTATTTTTAGTAAATTTCAATTATTTTATTATTATTTATTAAATGAATTTTCTAATCCCTGTTTTCCT
>NW_021360183.1:0-279 GCF_001605985.2 Dendrobium catenatum | reverse complement strand
AGCCTGCGCGCACCAGCGTCCAGCCCGCGCGCACCCACGTCTGCTTCCCTTGACGGGTCAGGTCAACCCGGCAACCCGCCGGGTCGGGTCCAAGTTCGGATTTACGACCCGTTTACCTACTCGGGTCGGGTTAGGGTCGACCCGTTTGAACCCGGGTCAGTTCCGGGTTCGACCCGAACCCGACCCCGACCCCGACCCGTGACACGGTTTTGACACCCCTAATTAAAATTGAAGAGGTGAAGAGGTAAATTGACAAGATGGCATTAAAACTGAAGAGGT
>NW_021360182.1:0-271 GCF_001605985.2 Dendrobium catenatum | reverse complement strand
GACGAGGAAGTAGCCTGTCATAAATTAAATATTAGGATAGATGTCAAGCCCATTAAAAATAAAATATGGAAGATAATGACTACACTCATCGAGCCTATTCGAAGAGAAGTAAAGAACATGCTTTCAACCAAATTTATCAAAGAGGTGTTGTGCCCTGATTGAATATCCAATATGGTGATGGTATTGAAGGAAACTAGCAAGTGGAGAATGTGTGTCAACTTCATCAGTCTTCACCAGTTTGTCTAAAAGACAACTTCTCACAACACAAAAT
>NW_021360181.1:0-513 GCF_001605985.2 Dendrobium catenatum | reverse complement strand
TGAGTTTATCATCCTGGCCGATTAACATATGACGACTGCCTTAATGAGGATGTCTTAATTAGAGTTTCTATTTTTGAACAGATCGTCCAGGACAATATAAATATCATCCCGGACGATGTTACCAAAAATTGAAATCTTTAGGGAACAACAAAAAATCTTCTAAGTTACAAATCATCAGATACCAGACCAAATACAATAGACTCAAGAAAGGAAAAAGTGTACAAACTGACTCAGACATAGTCTACCTACTCTCGAGCTGGTTCCAAATTGCAGTCTGATCGTGTGGACATGAAATGTCGTTACAAAAGGCAATCGTAGAGAAATAAGAATGTTTGCTATCATCAAAATCATAAACCATAGATCCGCAACAATCTCCCCCTTTTTTATGATGGCAAAACATTTCAATTTGAATTTTCAAAAAAAGTAAATCATCTTCCTAATCTTCCCCTCACTAGAATAACACTTTTAAAAATAGGGGAGATAAAAATATTTTTGTTGTTTTAAAATTTTTGA
>NW_021360180.1:0-1041 GCF_001605985.2 Dendrobium catenatum | reverse complement strand
GTCGTTGGGCAGAACTCCGGCGTTACTTCGGCATCGGATAGAACTCCAGCATCACATCGGCGTCGGGCAGAACTCCGACGGTGGTCAAGGAGGAGTTATTCCCTCCTATCATTCTCTTCTCTTCTTCTAGCTTGGGTCTCTTCTCATGAGAAATGAGGGGTCTATTTATAGATTTCATGGAGTTACATAGCTTGTAAATAAGTGTGAGATCATGGGCAAATAGCGAGTGGTCAAATGGACGGCTGATATTGAATCCCTTGATCGTACACTGTTCATCAGACATTTGAAGGTCTTAATGATGTCGAAAATTTGGCGATCTTAGGCTCGTTGGATTTGTCTCGTCGAGCCGCTCGATTCGACTATAAGCTTATCAAATTTGGAAACCTTTTGGTAACTCAAATTGTGATACAAACTTTCCAACAACGCTTCAGGTCCTTGATTTAGACTTATTTGGGCTCGGATTGTAAAACCCCTTAGAATTTCTTTTTTTTTGGTGCAGTTAGTCTGTATGAACTGACTTTGATACGGACGAACAGTTAAAATTTATTCAGTTAGTACGTACGAACTGAGTAAAGTGTTGGTTCGTCCGTACGAACCTGAATTCGTCCGGGACGAATAGAACAAAATTTTTGCCTGAGATCATCGTCCATGGACAAAATAAATTATCGTTTGTACGCTCGTGTTCAGAGAGCTTCATCCCAGGACGAATGGAAAACATTGTCTAGACGATCGAGTTCATTAAATAGACGATTTGAGATATTTTTTAAGAGAGAGAAAGCTGGAGAGAGAATGATAAGGAAAGATAAGAGGAAAGCTTGGTTTCGGAGACCGCGGAGCAATTTTTGTCCGTCGACGCCGTTGGAAGAATTGTTCGACTCGCAGTAAGGAATCTGAATCCTATTTATGATTTCAAAGATTTCGTGTTTTGGTATTTCTCTGTTCAATTTTGTGTTTTCGTTATTGAAAAACGTGCATAACTTTGTATTGACGAAACTTTCACCGCATAACTTTTGGTATGTTTTTTAGATTATGATTTTACAT
>NW_021360179.1:0-286 GCF_001605985.2 Dendrobium catenatum | reverse complement strand
GATTCTTCACTCACTATTATCATGACATTAAAATTAATTTATGAAAAGGAATATAATATATTAACTGTGTTATAAAAAAGCAAGACTATTTTAGGGTTGTCAATTGTTCAGATTAAAGCGCAACTTTTCCATTTATATTCATAAGATTTTGATGGGAAAATAATTCAAGCCTTCAATTAATATCATAAAAACTTAATCTAAATACAAAGGGGAGGGTGATGGCCAAAGCGAAGGGGTGTCAATATTTGACACGACCTATAAAATTTCTTGTTTGGGTTAACCCATT
>NW_021360178.1:0-294 GCF_001605985.2 Dendrobium catenatum | reverse complement strand
CTTTTTTGACAAACTTATAGTTAAATTTTGACAAACTTATAGTTAAATTACCAACCAAGCCAGCAACTTTGAACATTGAAGGGATGTTGAATCTAACTAGAAACAAAATAATTGACAGAGTGAGTGATTTTATAGAGATTTTTTTTTATTAAATTTTCAATAATCATATTTTTTTTCTTGCGCCAACACTCTACAATTGACCTGTGGGCGGATCTATCAAGGGCATAGGGTGGGCATTTTATTAAATATTTAGAGAGGATATTTTGAAATATTTTGGGTATTTTGGGCATCCCC
>NW_021360177.1:0-379 GCF_001605985.2 Dendrobium catenatum | reverse complement strand
CATTCGTTTCTTAATCTCATCGAATGCTCTGGTGGCAACCGGGGTCCAAAGAAAATCACCTCTTTTCAGACAATCAGTGATAGGGGACACTATGGTGCTGAAATTTCGGATGAATCTCCTATAGAAGGTAGCTAATCCGTGGAAGCTGCGAACTTCCCGGATGTTCTGAGGAACGGGCCAGTCAACTATGGCTCTAACCTTCTCGGGGTCGGCAGAAACCCCTTGAGCTGAGACGATAAAGCCAAGAAAGATGATTTGGTCTACGAGGAAAGTACATTTCTTAGGGTTGGCATAAAACTGCTCTTTCCTTAAGGCATCACAAACTTGCCTAAGGTGGTCCAAATGCTGTTCAACAGAATGGCTATAGATAAGTATGTCA
>NW_021360176.1:0-306 GCF_001605985.2 Dendrobium catenatum | reverse complement strand
ATAAATTGTACTAATGGTACAGCTAATGTATTTAACTTTTTATAATTAACTTATTATGATTAAAATAGCTGATTCAAATCCAAGTATTATGTATATGAAGAATTAATGCAATTCAGATTCTAAATTCCAGGATTCCACTTATGTTAGCATGCATTGGCTGATCTTTTCCTTAGTCCATCCAACGGTTAGTGGAATGCAAGAGCTTAGTGGAATTAAGAATATCTATATTATAATGTATGGTTTGTACGGCTGAGATAGTTTTTTTTTTTGTTTTATTTGTTTAAGTAATAATAGAGTAGTGGATGT
>NW_021360175.1:0-209 GCF_001605985.2 Dendrobium catenatum | reverse complement strand
CTCCAAAATGATTCGTGAAATACTCTAACCTAATGGACTATAATGATTGGTGGAGAATAATATTCCAAATCTCACACGTGCAAACTCTTGATGAGATTGGGGGAAATCCTTGAGTTGGACTCAAGCTGAATTTAACTCAAATTGAACAATAATAAGCTTGGAATCGAATGTAATATGAACTGTAATGACTTTGAATTCCAATTTAGATT
>NW_021360174.1:0-207 GCF_001605985.2 Dendrobium catenatum | reverse complement strand
AAATTCCCTCTTATTTTCATTTGAATTTGGGAGTTACATATGATATAATTAATTCTGAAATTAAATGTCAGATTTTCTTATGCTTAATTAACTCCTTGTGGTCCCCACTCATTTAAATTCTCAAGCCTCCTCTCTCCTCTACATGTGGCCGGCCCCTTAATAAGCTTTTATCTCTCCCAATTTAAATTAAAAGCTCCACCAAATCAG
>NW_021360173.1:0-270 GCF_001605985.2 Dendrobium catenatum | reverse complement strand
ACGCCGGGTCTAACACTATACTTATATTCTGACCACATACGCCTACTGTGGTCCTTCCAACCTCCATCAACAGACAACGGTCTTTCAGACCACAGTCTCCTACCGACTACGGTCCTTCAGGTCTTCGTCGCCTACTATATCACTAGACAACGGTCTTTCAGACCACAGTCTCCTATCGAATACGGTCCTTCAGGCCTTCGTCGCCTACTACGATCCGTCCGACCTACATCACCAGACAACGGTCTTTCAGACCCCAGTCCCCTACCGACC
>NW_021360172.1:0-204 GCF_001605985.2 Dendrobium catenatum | reverse complement strand
ATATATAATAATAATAATAATAATAATGATAATTGATTACATAAATAACTATAAAAAGATAAGAGAAAAATATACTAATTGTTTAGCTTTATTCAAATGTTCGATCTTATGAAGTCTTCTGCAAAGTTCCTGAAAAGTCAATGGCTTGACTAATCAATAGTTTTTCTTATAGAGGAAGTCATCCCCTTAAGCAGTACCAGGTCT
>NW_021360171.1:0-397 GCF_001605985.2 Dendrobium catenatum | reverse complement strand
TTCGCTACAAAAATAGTCACAGTACATTAAAATGAAGTTCATTTTAGTCTGTTGGTTGGTAGCAATAATCAATAAGTCTTGACTTCGAGTATTGTATATGTGATATATGTGTGAATTTATTTTAATTGACTTAAATGTCTAAAAAAATAAACAATATTACTAAAAAAGTTTAAGTTCAATTTTCTCATTATACAAAATAAAGAACATGATATATACATGATCATTATTAGTTAATAGAAATGCATATTTCTTATAATATTGTGCTTGTAATGTTGTATTTTAGCTATATCTATCAAGCCTAAATAATTGGATTATGTCATTTCCCATTGAAGTTATGAGATAATATGTGTTATTAGTAAGTTAGCCAAAAAATATTCTAAAAATATTTAATTTGATT
>NW_021360170.1:0-318 GCF_001605985.2 Dendrobium catenatum | reverse complement strand
GATATGAAGCTTCCAAAGGGAGTTTGGGTGAAAGGATCTGCAGGTAAATTTTTCCAAAAAGTGGAATATGAAGGTTTTTCTAAAATCTGCTCTGAATGTGGTAGAATTGGCCATTCTAGTAAGGATTGTAAGGAAGGGAAGCAAAAGTTAGAAATTTGTTCTAAGATGGTACAGACATAAGTTATTACGGAGAGCAAAATTTTTTGCAGAAGGATGTTAATGCAAGAAATGAGTTCGAAAAGTTATGATAAATTGACTTTGATGTTGGCATTGACTTTGATCTTGACAATGTGCATTGATCTTACACGTGATGGCATA
>NW_021360169.1:0-267 GCF_001605985.2 Dendrobium catenatum | reverse complement strand
CTTCAAATATTTACAGCCTATGCCACTGGACCTAACCTATTGAAGAGTTTGATCTTGGAGCCTTTATCAAAGCCTCCAATCACTTCCAAACACTTGATTGCAACCTATTGAGAAGTAAACTATATTTTTTTGGATCCATTTTTGACCCTAGTTGACCAATGGGTCAAGATTGACCAAAATACCCTTATGTGATTTCAAATGCCCATTTCAACTCAAATCAATTCCAAACTATTTGAAACCACTTTCAATAAATTTCAAATATCAAAC
>NW_021360168.1:0-246 GCF_001605985.2 Dendrobium catenatum | reverse complement strand
AGGGGGCGGGTAACTTGGGTGAGGAGATTTAGGTTAGATGAGGGAAGGATGAGGTTTACTCAAATCTGAAATTATTTTCAGTTTTGAGTGAATTTGGAGGGAAGCAAATTGGGATTTGAATTTCAAATCGATTATAATCAATGCCATAAAGTAGCATTAATTGGGATTTAGCCCTAGCATGGCCGGCGGTATAGAGAAGGAAGGAGAGAGAGTTAATTCACAAATCTGAAATTAATTTCAGGATTA
>NW_021360167.1:0-349 GCF_001605985.2 Dendrobium catenatum | reverse complement strand
ATGTTTTATGATTTTACCTATTAAAAAAATATAATATAATATAAATATTTTAGTATAAGATTTTGATAATTAAAACATCATTAAATTATGCAAATCTGATGCGGCTAGAGCTCGACTTGTTAGAGATAGGGGTGTCAAAATCGGGTTGCAGGTCAGGTTCGACCCGAACCCAACCCTCATGGAGATTTACGCTAGCTGCAAATAGCTGCAAATAATATAAATAGTTAAATTAATATAATTATAAATCCATGAATTAGTTGAAATATTGAGTCATTACCTTAGATTAACCCTCTAAATAATTCATCAAATAATGAAATGTGAGTCAATAATACAAATTTTTACAGTTGCT
>NW_021360166.1:0-498 GCF_001605985.2 Dendrobium catenatum | reverse complement strand
AATTAGAGAGGCTTTCAAGAAAATGAAGTGGGAAAAGGAATGTTTTCTTAATGTTTTTCCAATAGAGATGTGGAAAATGGGGAATTTTTTGTGCTGAGTTTTTGAATATTTTATGATGACCAAAAAGTTGTTAGATGAGTGGAGAAAAAATGTGCTGGTTCTTAATTTTAAGAATAGATGTAATGCACAAGAGTATGCGAATTATAGCTGATTTAAGTGAATGTGTCACATTAAAATTATAGGAGAGTAAGGCTTTGTTTGAGATGGCATTTTTATTGCTTTTTAGAGCAGCTTTTTTGAGCAAGCTTTATGACTTGATACAATATATATTATTTTTACAATATTTTATTAATCTTCTACTAAAAATTTATAAAACTTCTGTCGGTCGTCCCTCAATTTAAAAAAAAATTATTAAACTCTTGCCTTCTCTCTCTATCTCTGTCTCCATATCTCTCTCTCTATAAAGTATACTCCCGCCTCAATTGCCCGCCTGCCCTC
>NW_021360165.1:0-364 GCF_001605985.2 Dendrobium catenatum | reverse complement strand
ATGAACTGGCCCAAGGCTAAACAAGAGGGGGGGGGGGTGAATTGGTATTTTAAAAAATCTTTTAACCAAAGCACAATAAAGCTCAAACCAAAATCACCACAGCAAATAAGTGAAAAAAAAAAATTAAATACAGAAGCATAAAAGAGAACACAAGAGTTTATAGTGGTTCGGTCAACTCGAACTACGTCCACTCCCCGGAGGCGCCCTCCGAGTATTGCACTACCAAAGTGACTCTCCTTTTGCTCCCACAACAAGGCGGAGAAGCCCTTACAAAAACCTCCTTTTCGCCACCCCCGACAAGGCAAAGAACCCAACTCATTTTGCTTCCTCCTGAAGTAGGCAAAGAACCTTGATCGATCGCTAA
>NW_021360164.1:0-261 GCF_001605985.2 Dendrobium catenatum | reverse complement strand
CTTGATATTGAAGAATAATAATCAAACAAAAATTATGTTGTTATATGAAAAACAAAGTAATAAAAAGTTTTATCAAACAAAGCTTGAATCATCAATTATGTATAATTGTCTTCAATTGGTTAAATTTTTTAATACAAATTTTCATACATTATATATAATAATATCTTCACCTTACAAGCTTAGGCTTTGTTTGGGATGACTTTCTTTCTACTTCTTAAAGCAATGTTTTAGTATAAAAAAATTAATTTTTTATAGAAAGTT
>NW_021360163.1:0-530 GCF_001605985.2 Dendrobium catenatum | reverse complement strand
AAAGAGAAAGGAATTGATCACAATTTTTTTGCACCTAAAACCCCTCAATAAAATGGGGTAGTCGAAAGGAAAAACATAACATTAATAGAAGCCGCCCGAGCAAAGTTGGCAAAATACTGACTTTCTAGATATTTTTGGGCTGAGGCGGTTAGCACTGCATATTATGTTCTGAATAGGATAAGTGTGAGATCGAATTTAAATAAAACACCGTATGAGTTGCTAAAAGGTAGAACACCTAATTTGTCTCATTTGTATGTTTTTGGTTGCAAGGTGTTCATTCATAATAATAAAAAACATGCCTTAGGAAAATTTGATTCGAAATCAGATGAAGGAATTTTTGTTGGATATTCAAGT
The DNA here is from genome assembly GCF_001605985.2 of Dendrobium catenatum. Lineage (NCBI taxonomy): Eukaryota > Viridiplantae > Streptophyta > Magnoliopsida > Asparagales > Orchidaceae > Dendrobium > Dendrobium catenatum. The sequence continues at coordinate 176 of NW_021360163.1, read as the reverse complement.
GTTGGAAAATCTTATAGGGTATTCAACAAAAGAACTTTGGTCATTGAAGAAACCACACATATTGTATTTGATGAATCTGGAAATTTATAAGAGCCAAATGTTGTTGAAGATGAGATTGAGGATAACTCCAAAAAAATTAATAGAATAAATTTGGAAGAAAATGTGGAAGAGAATTT
>NW_021360162.1:0-217 GCF_001605985.2 Dendrobium catenatum | reverse complement strand
GTTTTTAAAAGCTTTTGATTTTTGATCCATGGCTAATTGTAATGTTGTGGAAGGATATTCAATTACCAGACCTCCTTTATTTGAAAATATGTCATTTGATTTTTGGAAAACTCGCATGTCTATTTTCTTGCAATCGATTGATTTTTGCATGTGGCATATGATTTTAATTGGTTATTCATCGCCGTCACGTATTTTAGATGGAATTAAAACTGACATT
>NW_021360161.1:0-216 GCF_001605985.2 Dendrobium catenatum | reverse complement strand
AAAGTTAGTTGATTTAAATGAAATTTTACTTCATTAATTAAATTTATTTATAATTCAAATGTTTAGCCTATTAAATAAGAGACATAGATGATAATGATGATTAATTAGTAACATAGATGGCAAACGAGTAATACATTATTATGGTAATTAATATAATATATTAGATATAAATAAAATTATAATTAAAATAATTGAAATAAAACTTTTGAATTTAAT
>NW_021360160.1:0-203 GCF_001605985.2 Dendrobium catenatum | reverse complement strand
CAAGAGTGTGTGTGAGTGTGAGTAACAGAGAGAGAGAGGGAGAGAGAGAAAGGGAGAGCAAGAGAGGGAGAGATAGAGAGAGAGGGGGGAGAGAGTTAAAGGTTTAGAAAAAGGGAGATATAGAGCTAGAGGGAGAGAGAGAGAGAGTGAGCTAGAGAGAAGGAGGGAGAGAGAGAGAGAGGGAGGGGGAAGAGAGAGAGGGA
>NW_021360159.1:0-1078 GCF_001605985.2 Dendrobium catenatum | reverse complement strand
TTAGATCGTCCTAGACGATATAAATATCATCCTGGCCAATTTCCTAAAATAAAGAATTCTTAAACTGATTATGGCGGTTGATTCTTTCTGAATTAAGACTATCATCCTGGCTGATATATGTATCATCCAGGCCAATTTCAATGACGATTGCCTTAATGAGGATGCCCTAATTAGGGTTTCTTTTTTTGGACATATCGTCCAGGACGTTATAAATATCTTCTCGGTCGATATTACCAAAAATAGAAATCTTATAGGGAATAACATGAAATCTTCCATGTTACAAATCAACAGATCCCACACCAAATACAACAGACTCAAGAAAGGAAAAAATTTACAAACTGACACAGACCTAGTCTACCTAATCTTGAGCTGGTCCCAAATTGCAGTCTAATCGTGTGGACCTGAAACATTAGCACATAAGGCAATCGTAGAGAAATAAGGAATGTTTGCTATCATCAAAATCATAAACCATAGATCCGCAACAATCTCCCCCTTTTTTATGATGGCAAATAATTCAATTTGAATTTTCAAAAAGAGCAATTTCTCCTAATCTCCCACTCACTAGAATAACACTTTTTAAAAAATAGGGGAGATGAAAATATTTTTGTTGTTTTTAATTTTTGAAAATAAGATACAAATACGATAACAGTATAAAAATTCAACAATATGTTCTCCCACTTTGACATTATCGAAAAGAGAGGAGGCACAAACAAAAATAAAATGACCAAAGGACAAAAACATTCCCTAATCTAGTGAAAAATAAATATTTTTAAAAATGAGAAAGTTACCTCTTGGTTTTAATCAAAATCATAGTAGAATCGGATTTGACAACGCATAACCCAGAAAAAATTAGAAACTCATAAATTGATAATCCAAACTCAAGTTCTTTGATTAAGAAAATTATGATTTAGATTCAAAAACTTGCAAAAGATTCTTATGCGATAAATAAAATATTGGGAGATAAAAATTTTGTTTCAAAAACTAATTTAAAAGATGAAAAAGATTTTAAATCAAAAGTACACTACAGGAAAAACGCTGAAAACTGGCGGTTTTTTTCCGGCGGTTAGTGTAAATTTAC
>NW_021360158.1:0-349 GCF_001605985.2 Dendrobium catenatum | reverse complement strand
ATAAGCATCAACAAAAGTGGAATAAAGGTAAAAATGGCAAGAATGTTAATATTTTTTCTGACGTTATTTGCTTTGGATGTAGGAAACTTGGACAAATAAAAAATCACGGCCCTAATTTGAGAATTCTTCCTGCAAAAGAAAAGGGAAAAGAAAAGCAAATTATAAACTGGGAAAATAATGAAAAACAAAAAATTTCTTGGGCAGTCTTTGTTTCTAAATCATCTGATCAGGAGCAAGATGATGTTTAAACCATTGTTAGTATTTTTTTAGTTTTGTTTGCATGATTTGTTTTTTTTTTGTGTTTTTTGTGTGTTTTTTTTTATTTTGGATTTATTCTTTTTTCATCCGT
>NW_021360157.1:0-684 GCF_001605985.2 Dendrobium catenatum | reverse complement strand
TTCATCGTATGTCCAGGCAAAGCAATCCCTAAACTCAGACAAAAGTTGAATCAAATCTTTGGTTTCACCCTCGCTCAATAGAGCACTTATAAAGATTGGACGGGGGTCATCATCGGTTCCCAGATTAATTTCTTTTAATTCATCGACTGTCGATTTAATTTCCTCTTCTAATTTAGAGGGTGCATCCCAAACTTGAAGGTCATCGGGATCATCTAAAGTCTCCAAACATAGCCCATCAAGAGCTCAGAAAAGGTCTGTAGGGACATTTGGCGATTCAAGATGGTAAGTTATCATTAGGCAATACTCATCGTCATCGAATGAACTAGTTCCAAAGCTGATACCACTTGTAGGATTATCCTTAATTTTATTTGCCAAATATTTTTGTGGTATCTGGCCTGACCCTTAGTCCATCGGTATGGTACAGAACCTTTAGAGAAAGTATTTTTCACACAAACCGGGAAGTAGTAGAAAGGTAAGTCCATTAATTCATTAAAATCTGCCTGCTCAAGGGTTACATCACTTTAATCCCTTGCGGAGGAGGGGCCAGGAAAGAATTTCTGGACTTTCTTTACTTCACCGTTCAAATTGGGGGCCACTTTAACTTCTAACCCTGCAATACTGCCAGCTGACAGTGGGGTCAGAGAAAAGGCCTCAATTCTTCTACTGAGCTTTTCGTACATTGTT
>NW_021360156.1:0-297 GCF_001605985.2 Dendrobium catenatum | reverse complement strand
ATAGTTCAGCAAGCTCCCCTGCACCACGCCTTCAACAAGAAGGCCCCCAACTGCTGCCAAGAACTCCTTAGTCATTCTAAATTGCTGTCCTAACTTTGGAGACTAATGATGTTGCTGATCTGAGGCTTCCAACTACTATGATGCAATCAAAAATTTGGGAGAGGGAGGGCCCCAAATTTTTTATCACAAAAAGACACTAGACAACTACAAAATAAAGACATATAAAAAGACAAATAAACTAAAAACAACATCTTTACTTTATAATATAAAAACTATTACAACTTAGACAAGACTTAC
>NW_021360155.1:0-669 GCF_001605985.2 Dendrobium catenatum | reverse complement strand
TGATGGAGACTGTGAATGCTGGGGTTTCTGTAAAAATCCAAGATTTCAATGTTTTGATTCATAGGTTTTGCAAGGAGGGGAAGCTTGGTAATGCCCGTCAGGTGTTTGATGAAATTCCTAATCATAGTTTGCAGTATAATGCGGTTACTTTCAACACTTTAATCAACGGTTATTGTAAATGTGGCAGCTTAGATGTGGGGTTGGAGATGAAGGGTATCATGAAGCACGCTGGAATTGCAGAGGATGTGTTCACTTACTCAATTTTGATTCGGGCATTTTGTGTGGCGGGAAAGTTGTTAGATGCCACGAAGATGTTTGAGGAAATGTGTGAAAGAGATCTTGTACCTAATAAAGTCTGTTTCACCAGTCTGATTGATGGGCATTGCAAGGATGGGAAGGTGAGGGTAGGAATGGACATTTATAAGGAGATGATCAGGAAAGGAGTTGAACCAGATTTGATCACTTTTAACGCTCTTGTGAATGGGCATAGCAAGAATGGGGATTTATTAGAGGTAGAGAAGATTATGGAGGAGATGAAGAGAAGGGGTTTCAAGCCAGACAAGGTAACCTATACAACTCTTATTGATGGGTGTTGCAAGAAAGGGGATCTACATATGGCACTTGAGACCAAGCGAAAGATGGTAGTCGAAGGGGTTGAGCTGGATGAGG
>NW_021360154.1:0-264 GCF_001605985.2 Dendrobium catenatum | reverse complement strand
ACCCATTTTGAAGCAGCATCTTTTGAACTACCCACCACATTTGGCTCAGCTTTTGAATTGGACCCTGAGCCTACATGGGTGATGGGCCTTCTAGAAGTAGGTGGTGGAGATGAGGCATTGGTGGCCCTCATCCTCCACCCATCTTGGCTTCTACCTCCTCTACCACGATCTCTCCCACGAGCACGTTGTGCCATCCTACCTCCTCGTTGTGTTGAAGGAGGGGCAGGATTCCATCTAATCTTTTCCTCAAGCTCCTCTTGAAGG
>NW_021360153.1:0-1352 GCF_001605985.2 Dendrobium catenatum | reverse complement strand
TTGACCAATGACTGCTGACCAATTTGATAAAAATCAAGACTTTATTTAATTTTATGATTTTATTTGTCTATTTATAATTTAGAAAAAAATTGCTGAATTTAATTTGTTTGTGATATTAATAGGATCAAGATAATTTAGAAATAGAGAGAGAGAAGCTAAAGATAATGGAGCCGGAGGAATTAGAAACTTTAGGGTTTAATTGATCAAGCACACAATATATAAAAGAGATGTTTCTAGAAAAAAAGTCTTGAAAATGACCCTTTAAACCTACATTTATACAAAAATTTAGTGCTATAGGAAATATTGTATATGAATATATCATCTACATGAGGCGTGTAGTCAATAAAATATACGCAATAAATAAATATGGATAGTGAACTCATTGATGGTTATGATAATCGTGCTTGAATTTTAGGTTTCTTTTGTGATAACTTTCTTACTGTTTTTTAAAACAGTTTTCTAGTACAAAAATTAAGTTTTTGTACTAAAAAATTATTTCATGAAGCAGTAAGAAAGTTATTCCAAACGAAGCGCTAGGATGAGATTGCTGATTTTGCCTAAAACAGTGCACTAAACAAATTTTCGACTTAGAGGAAGTTGCCGACTTGCTAGAGGTAACCAGCTTGCTGAGTCATTGACTCAGTAAGCAAATTAATCGTGTTAGGGAAGTTGCTGACCTATTGATGTTAGCTCTTATTAGCTGGTATAGCTCATCAAAAGACTTGAATCAGATTTGAGATATTTGGATATACACATATAAGATTAATTATATATTAACATTTCATCAAAAATATAAATAAACTTTATTTACTTTATATGAGAGCAAAAAATAATTATTATATTTGAAATAATAAAATATAATAAAAATACAACTCCCTTAAACTTGTGAATGAAGATTACTTGTAGAGTTGAGCTATGAGTTGGTATTGATAATGATGTGTGCTTTTTTTTGTTTTCCTTTCATTTAAAGAAGATTTAGCCAAATTAAGGTCATTGTTTTCGGTTAAGTAGTACACATATCCTACGACATGTTAGGTCAGCCATCAAAATTTTTATGGGTGCCAATTTAGATTAATGAGCCGAATTTGAGTTTGGTTTGACCTAAATATGGTTGACTTATTTATCATACAGCTCAAAATATTTGACCCAAAATCGGCTCGACTTGAATCCAACTGATCTGAACCCAACCCGTTGATTATACAGATCCCGATTTTTTTCCCACATCAACACGATTGGGTGTACTCAAATACAATTTGCTTGACCCGAAGATGATCAATTAAACACAAACTCGATCTATTTAACCGAAATATGAATAATAATAAGGTCAATTTCAAGTCAATGTTGGGTTTACA
>NW_021360152.1:0-345 GCF_001605985.2 Dendrobium catenatum | reverse complement strand
TCAAAGCCATTTGCACGAAAAACTTTGGTGATTTGGGATCTCCAGATGGAGTAATTTTCATGAGTGAGTTGAATTTGCACAATAGATTTGAGATTTGAAACAACGAATTTTAGGGTGGAAGAAGAACTGGCACTTCTTGAATTGCTTGTTCTTCACGCCCGTTAGTTTGAGAGGAAGCTGTGTTCGCCATCTTCGCCCTTATAGATTTCCTGCTCTTATACCATGAAGAATGGAACGAGATCTTGATGTACAAGATCAAGAAGAGCAAGCTGGAAGAAAGACTCAGAGAGGAAAATAGAAAAGGAAAAACTTTATTCAATGTCTACCATGTACAGTAGTCGGACT
>NW_021360151.1:0-1068 GCF_001605985.2 Dendrobium catenatum | reverse complement strand
GCATTGGCCATCTAGGGTAGGTAGGTCACATAAAAGTCCAAATAGATCATTGTTGAGGGAGCAAAAGAAAAATTCTTGATTAACCAATACATAATTTGATATCATTGTAACTTTTCCACCCTTTCAATTTTCAAAAATCTACCCTTGTGATAATGAAAAGATATAGTTATGAAGGATTGATTTTTATTTCTAAAAATAGAATTAGTTTTATTCCTTTCTTTCTAAATATAATAGATAAGAGAAGTTATCCCAAGTCTATGGGCATTTGCAACTTCTGCATTATTTCCAAAGTTGTCATCCACAAAATCCAATACATTGAGAATAGTTGTAGGCAGCAAAAAGGTGGAACAGATAGGAAGGATTTTCTTTAAAAGATTATGAGAGAAGTCACATTGAAAGAACAAATGCCAACTATTTTCATGGTAGCAATCACAAAGGAGATAAAGTCTAATGACAAAAATGTTTTCTAATGGCCAAAGCATGAACATTTTTTTGCCCACCAACAATTGCAAGTCAAGCATAAGTTGAAAACTAAAGAGAATACCTTTTATGTCAAATTTGTTTATGCCATTCAACAGGAACCAGATCTTCAAAGCACGTTAATAAAAAAAATGTTTAAGATTTGGATTAGAAATACCCTTCTAGCTAACACAAGAATTTCCCACATGAAAAATGGGGTTATTTTGAATATAATTCTGAATAACCGGAGGAAGGAATGTAGGAAGACTCCAAGCCCCATTAGTAACAATGCATGTAACATTAATATTTTTAAAAGTTTCATAATAGTTTCTGGGAAGATCAAGTAATTTCTCTATAGTATTTCCTTGACACCAAAGATTCCCAAAGTCGGCAATGGGTGGTGACAACGGGTGGCAGTGGACGATGTTGGTGGTCCACGGTGGGTAGTTGCGGCTGACAATGGCGATGGTTGGAGGCAAACTGGGGTGGTTGGAGGTAGGTGGCGGTGGTGGACAATGAGTAGTGGCGGTGGTGGACAATGAGTAGTGGCAGTGGTGACGACTGATGGTAGTGGTGGGTGGTGGACGGCTGATGGAGAAGGGAGGTAGC
>NW_021360150.1:0-343 GCF_001605985.2 Dendrobium catenatum | reverse complement strand
TGCTCGAAAAAATCAAGTTGGAAACTTCAAAAACTAAACCGGAAACCACTAAACTTTGTTTCAGCAAATTTATAGTCGAATTGAACGTCTCAAAAATATGAACCCAACGACATCAAATTCGACTCAATTTGAGCACAAACGAGTCTGAATCAAAGACCCTAAGCGCATTTGGAAGGTTCAAACCATAATTTGGATTACTAAACGGTTTCCAAACGGGACATGTTTATAGTCGAATCGAGCGGCTCGATGAGACAAAACCAACGAGCCCAAGATCGTCGAATTCTAATATCATTAAGACAAGCTCCAGTTTCTTATTATATATTTATTAAAAAGTTGTTAAAAT
>NW_021360149.1:0-203 GCF_001605985.2 Dendrobium catenatum | reverse complement strand
CTCTCTCTCTCTCTCTTTCTCTCTCTCTCTCTATTGTTGTCCCTCTATCTCTCTCTCTTGCTCTTCCTTTCCCTCTCTCTCTCCATCTATCTTTCTATATCTCTCTCGCTAGCTCTTGCTCTTCCTCTCTCTCTTACTCACTTTCTCTCTCTCTCTCTCTCCCACCCTTTATAGTTCTCTCTCTCTTTTTCTAGCTCTCTCTC
>NW_021360148.1:0-273 GCF_001605985.2 Dendrobium catenatum | reverse complement strand
TGTTTTCTATTTTGAGTAATCCGTCCTGGACAATGTTAATATCAGCCAGGACAATCAGACTAAAAACAGTAACCTTAATCAAGGCATCCTAGTTAAGGCAGCCATCATTAAGCACATTGTCTTGGACGATCCTTGTATCGGTCAAGACGATAAGCTTAAATCAGAAAGAATCAGCCGCTAGATCTATTTAGGTCAAATTTATTTTAGGACATTGTCCAGGATGATCCATTACATCATCCGCGATGATTCAACATAATTATGCTTAGATTAATC
>NW_021360147.1:0-265 GCF_001605985.2 Dendrobium catenatum | reverse complement strand
GCATGATAGAAGTAGGAAACATTGAGTTTTGAGTTTTAGAAATTGAACTTAGATTCCTTTTTCTCGAAAGGCCTTTTTTTCTTGGCTTGAGCAAAAATGCTGTAAATATGCATGACTTATGCATTCCATATGCAGGTTTTACGCAATAAATACACAACACCTAATGACTTTTTGTTTCAAAACTTGTTTATAGAATAAGAAGATAAAATTATTAATAATTTCCTCTTATTATTAATCTTTTTAATAAATATTTTACTATTATAAC
>NW_021360146.1:0-356 GCF_001605985.2 Dendrobium catenatum | reverse complement strand
GAATAAAAAATTCCTTAAGTGATCAATAAATCAAATATTAGATAACATTAATAAACCACCCAGTTTATTATATATCCAATCCATACTTTAGATGGTTTTCCATGACAACAGACTCTCATTTTAGGCTATGCAACGATTTAATTTTTTCCTGTTGTGTGCCTATGGTTTTTATTACATGATGTTTGTTGTATTGATTGATTGATGTGAGTGTTTATTTAATAATATAATCTATGAATTAATGTGATGGGTTTTAGTTTTCTACTATGTTAGGAATAATCTAGGTGATCATAGAATTTCCAACAGGTGGCCATGCTCATGCAAGGCTACATAAAGAGGGGAAAATAAAGTTTAAATTT
>NW_021360145.1:0-256 GCF_001605985.2 Dendrobium catenatum | reverse complement strand
AGGTTGTAGTTTTTAATTTGAATGTAATGTGATTATTCAGAATAATTTATCTTATTGATATATTTAGAAGGGAACTGTATCTTAAAATGTCCTTCTTGTAATGTGATTTTTCTATGATCATATATTAAAAATTAAATACTTACAGTATTTGTTTACTGATTATTAAATGTTCCCTTTAATGCTCTCAATATCAAAAATATGAATCAACAATGTTAAAAGTTAAAAAAAAAACTTATCCCTTAACATAATTATCTTA
>NW_021360144.1:0-305 GCF_001605985.2 Dendrobium catenatum | reverse complement strand
CTATAGCTACAGGTAATACCAATGTCAATTCCAATAGTCTAAAAATAACATGATATATAATATATTTCATACTTTAGATCATTTTCTCAACAAGGCTTCCTATATCTTTTAATGAAGAGAACCGATCATCAGATCACATATCCATAATATAAGTATTCATTTTATTTTTAATAACCACCTAAAAAAATACTAAAATTAGTTGGATAAAACTATGGCATTCTAATCAACTTAACTTTGTTGAATGCATAAAATCCATTATTATGATTCTAACATGCAATAGACAAAAACAGTTTGGTATTTACTTA
>NW_021360143.1:0-287 GCF_001605985.2 Dendrobium catenatum | reverse complement strand
AGCCCTCATTAAACACTAGCCACGATTTTCCAAGAGATAAGAAGAAAGGGGAAAGAGAAGGAACAAGTCCACCCCATCATTGAATCCTTCTTAATGAGCTACTTTTTGGACATTAATGAGCTACTAAACTTCAGCTCAAGCAACTAAAAGAATGAGCTCCAACCAAATCTCCTCCAACCAACCCGTGAACCAGCAGTAGCAAATGTACCAATCAAGCCACCAAACCAAATGTCTACCAAGCTCTATGCATAACCTACCATGATCATTGGATGCTTTCCCATCATTGG
>NW_021360142.1:0-372 GCF_001605985.2 Dendrobium catenatum | reverse complement strand
ACTCCTATAGAGCATATGGAACGAATAGAAATTTGCTAGAAAAAAATTTCTAAGTCCTATTCGTCCAGGACGAAATTAATTTTCGTACAGTACGATTGGCTCTCTGTAAAATTTTCGTCCAGACGAAATTAATTTTCGTACAGTACGATTGGTTCGCTGTAAAATTTTCGTCTAGACGAAATTAATTTTTGTACAGTACGATTGGCTCTCTGTAAAATTTTCGTCCAGACGAAATTAATGTTCGTACAGTACGATTGGCTCTCTGTAAACTTTCGTCTAGACGAAATTAATTTTCGTACAGTATGATTGGCTCTATGTAAAATTTTCGTCCTGATGAAATTAATTATCGTACAGTACGATTGGTTCTCTGTA
>NW_021360141.1:0-250 GCF_001605985.2 Dendrobium catenatum | reverse complement strand
CTTAAAGCATCAACTACTTCTTGAGAGTTAACAAATGTAGGCCATTTATTTAAGCATGTCTCAAATCCAGGTGTCTTCAAAAACATCAATAGAGTGACCGTTTGCTACATTCCATCTCACAATATTTTTCAAAGATTTACTACCATCTTTGATAATTTTCCATGCAGCAGAATTATATTTGTTTCTGTTCTCAGCAACCAAATAGGAACCATATTTTGGAAACAAAAATTTATGCAATAAGGAATCTTCT
>NW_021360140.1:0-1369 GCF_001605985.2 Dendrobium catenatum | reverse complement strand
TCGGGAGCTGGATCGGGAGGATCTCCGAGCAAATCTGTGACTGGAAAGTCGAAAGGCAAAGCGCGCGAAGCTGGTAAGATGGAATCGGAGTGATCATCGGAAGGCCGTTGGGAGGTCAAGCCGAAGAGCTTGGATCTGAAAACGGCAATGCCGATTGCTAAGGGTGGCGTCCAGACGCGTTCGAATGCTATGAAGAGGGAGGATCCTCCTTCGAGTTTGAAGATGGAGACAATGCCGGCTGCGGAAGTGAGTATGAGGATTAACCCGACCTTTATTGTGACGGAATCTTCAATGGAGGTGGAAGAACTGCAATCGGTGCAGGAGGAGAGCATTGATCTGGAAGAGATGTTCGATGTCGATGCGGCTATGCCGGGTCGGACAAATGTGATGAAGAATGGCGACAAACAGTCATTGGCAAATGCTGATCCGATGATTGGAGCTGACTGCGCGATGGAGGTTAGTTCTAATTTGAATGATCAGAACAATGTTGTTATGGATGATGTTGGGGGTAATGAGCTGGTGAAGGAATCAGCAGTGGTTAAAATGACAGGGGTGAATGAAACAGAGGTTGGTTCTGCTGGATTGAGTAATCAGCAAAACAGCCCTCTAGGTGATTGTGGGATTGCTGCTTCAATCAGGAGCTCGGAGATTGCGAAAGGGAAGGCTCAGATGCAATTTGAGAATAGATTCCCGCTATTCTCTGGTGGCGCGAGTAATGCCTGGAGGAAGCCTGAGCACGTTCCGATCTAGAATCCAGAGGAGATAAATGCTTTGGCTAATGATGGGATCACTATTGATCTTAACATGGAGTATGTTATGGAAAATGTGGCCAAATTGGAAAGGGTTGTTGTAGGGAAGATCTTGGGAAGAAGAGTTTCATTTTTTCTTCTAAAAAACAAAATCCACCATCAGTGGGGATGATTTGGAGAGTTCCAGCTTACAACGTTGGGACATGACTGCTTTGTTTGTGTTTTTGGATCGACTGAAGCCAGGAATGCTGTCTTATGTGGTGGTCCGTGGTTTATTGGAGGGAATATCGTGGGGCTGGATCGATGGACGCCGCAATTCTCTCCGGAGTCAATGGAAGGATTATCCTCCCCGGTATGGATTCGTCTTCCAAACCTTCCTCTTCAGTATTGGGATGATTTCAATATTGCCAGGATTGCGTCGAAGATCGGAGTGCCGCTCTGGATCGATGCGTAGACGGGAAATTGGGGTAGAAGGGAATATGCCCGGGTGTGTGTCCGAATGTGTTTGGACAGGAAATTGCAATATGGAATCTGGATTAATGGCATGAACGGGAGGTTCTACCAAAAGGTACAATATGAAGGCATTGGGATATTGTGCTATGGATGTGGAAAGGTGGGGC
>NW_021360139.1:0-330 GCF_001605985.2 Dendrobium catenatum | reverse complement strand
ATTCACCCTATTCAGAATATAACATGCAGTGCTAACCACCTTAGCCCAAAAATATTTAAGAAGTGAGTATTCTGCCAACATTGCTCGGGCGGCTTCTATTAATATTCTTTTTTCCTTTTGACTACCCTATTCTGCTGAGGGGTTCTAGGTGCAGAAAAGTTATGATCAATTCCTTTTTCCTTATAAAAATTCTCAAATTTTTTATTTTCAAATTCTCTTCCATGATCACTTTGTAAAGTCATGATTTCACACCCAAATTTTCTTTGAATCCAAGTAGAAAAATTCTAAATTTCTTAAATGATTCACTCTTATGAAATAGAAATCTAACCC
>NW_021360138.1:0-1323 GCF_001605985.2 Dendrobium catenatum | reverse complement strand
AAGCGACGTCGGTTGGCTCTCGTCCGTCGAATGCACGCATTTTAGTTGAAATTGATATTACGAAAACCTACACTAAGCAAGTTTGGTTAGGCTCTGATTCTTTTGGCTATGTTCAAGATGTGGTTTTTGATGATTTTCCTCAATTTTGTAGTGTTTGTAAATGTTTAGGGCGTTTTTCTGGTAAGTGTAAATCTGATGTTGTGTCTGGTATCCCTGCTATTTCGGTTGTTCCAGTTGAAAATTTACCAATTTTAGGTGTTGTGATTGACGGTAAGGGTGTTTCCCATCCCGTGTCGAAAAATGTGGTTAATGTTTGTGAAAATTCTGAGTTTGTTGGGGTGGATTTGTGCGCTGTTGGGCCTGCGGGCAGCTCTCCTGCTGCTGGGATTTACCCTGTTACTTTGGGTGATCCGGTGGGTGTTAGAAACTGTAAGTGCCCGGTGGTGGTTGGGGATGGTGTTATTTTGACGAATGATGCTGATGACTGTGTTTTGTCGCCTAATGTTATTCCTTTTATTCCCTCGGGTTTGCTGGCCGGTTCTGCTCGTGCGGATGTGAATTTGTTTTCTCCGGATTTTGTTCTGATCCGGTGAATGTTGCGATTTCTTATGTTTTGCCTGTTCTGGGTGTAGTGAATTCAAATGAGGGTGTACAAGTGTTAATAACTTTGGAAGGTGATGCTGATGATTTTGTGTCTGTTGCTCTTGTCGGGATTGAGAATGAGTCTCCGCCTCTGGGTTGTTTGGATGGTACTCCTCCTAATAACAGCTTAGTTGAGGTTCCAGTAAATGAGATTGATGCTCTAGCGATGGCTACATGTTTGGATAATTCCTCTGGTTTGGTGATTCGTAAACAGGGTGATTGGCTCATTGATTCGTCGAATGATGAATCGGAATCTGAATTTAATGAGACTGAAAATGATTTTTCTCTTGTGCGTAATGCAAATGTTGCCTCTCGGGGGAAATTTTGGGGAAGAGGTCGACGTAGACGATGAGTTTTCATTTATTTTTGGTTGTTTTTCTTGTTGTTACATCTCGAATTCGTTTGGCTTTAATGTTCCATTTGCAGCTATATGAGACTAAAGGCAATGATGTGGTCGAGGCTCGTGTCCCGGTCATTTTTGTTGGTGGCAACCGTTGGTGTGGATTTCGGGACGACTTCTTGGGTTATTATCTACACTAACTGGACGGTCCGTGAGGGACGTCTTGGACGCTGGAAGCCTTGGCCGTTCTCTGAGCCAAGTTTTAGCTTGTATTTTTTCTTTTTGGTTTTTGTGGTCTTTTTTTATGCTTACATTTTCGTGGGCCGTATCCTTCTTTGGTT
>NW_021360137.1:0-283 GCF_001605985.2 Dendrobium catenatum | reverse complement strand
TTCTAACGGAAGTAGTTAGGGGTGCAACCGAGTCAAGATGACTCATTAACGAGCTCGATGAGTCGAGCTTGTCGAGCTCGAAAAGGATTTCGAGCTCATTGGTGATGTAGAACGGAGATGCACTTTGCTAGGGAGAGGATTTCTTCTCCAAAATCTGAGAACAATTTCTGCTTTGCTTCCCAAAACCTAAGAGAATTCACTGCATTCTGGAAAGGGGATGGGGAAGTGGCTGGAGAAGACTAAGATATAGTTTTCATCAAAATCAGAAATTTTGTCTAGAGCA
>NW_021360136.1:0-256 GCF_001605985.2 Dendrobium catenatum | reverse complement strand
TCAAATTACCTAAATAATCGTATAATGAAAAAAAAAATTTAAGGGGGGAAATTGCCCCCGAGCTCAAAGCGATTCCCGCCCCTGACTAGGACGGTGGTATGATATCACATTAGGCTACAAACTAGTGATCTTGGTGTTGGATTATGTAGAAGCATTCAAAAAGAAAATTAAAAAAAAACTAAAGAATTAAAATCATTTAATAACATAAAAACACTTTCTCATTAATTTGTGCCTTCAATTGCTTTACCATAAAATG
>NW_021360135.1:0-310 GCF_001605985.2 Dendrobium catenatum | reverse complement strand
GAAATAAATTTATTTGAAAATATGAAAATTTTGAAGTAGAGCGCTTTGGTGCTGATTTGTTGAGCACTGCGACATTGAGTCATATTTGTCAGCTATTTCTGTTACAGATTATGTTGCATTTAAATGAAGAAGTGAATGATATCAAACACATGATATGATAACTTTACGTGATACCCTATTGATCCACATGATTCACTGATTGGGAGTCATAATGAGCTGGAGATTGATTGAGAGTTCTAAGAAGTCGGGGCGACTGATTTACGTGATTCAAGAGAAGTTATAAGGAGTATATTAATTGGGAGTAATATGG
>NW_021360134.1:0-302 GCF_001605985.2 Dendrobium catenatum | reverse complement strand
ATAAAAAGTTACATGGTAAAAGTTTTACCAATGCAAAGTTATCCTTATTTTTCAACAACAAAAAATGTAAATGCAATATAAAAATTTAGAATTTTTTATATTTTTAAAAATTGAGATTGGCATAATGTGACCTACCTCAATTTAGATAACTTTCACAATTATGCCGATAACGTAAAATGACCTAAAGTAGATAATAAATTATTTGTTTTCTCTCAAATCCCTTGCTTCTCTCTTCTTTGGTAGCCAAGTTGCTCAAATTGAATGGAATAGTGGATTTAAAAAAATATAAAAATACATATAAT
>NW_021360133.1:0-359 GCF_001605985.2 Dendrobium catenatum | reverse complement strand
AAATATTCATGTTTTTCTACGACTGCCTTGCCTACTAACTTTTCAGGTCCATAAGATTGAGCGCAACTTAAGACCAACTCAAGATTGGGTAGATTTTGTTTGAGTAAGTTTGTAATGTTTTCTTTATCTTGAGTCAATTGGTAAAGTGGTTCCTGATGCTAATTAACCTTGCACAAACATACTTTAGGGATTTTCTATGTTTTTCTATTTTTAGTACATCAGCCTGGATGATGTTCATATCATCCAGGACAATCTGACTAAAAACAAAAACCCTAATTAGGGCATCTTGGTTAAGGCAGTCGTCATTAAGCACATCGTCTTGGACGATCCTTATATCGGCCAGGACGATAAGCTCAAAT
>NW_021360132.1:0-302 GCF_001605985.2 Dendrobium catenatum | reverse complement strand
AGTAAACCTGAGAACACTGGATATAGAATAAGCCAGCCAAATAAGAAAAAAGATTACAGGATCCTAGCACATGTCCTCACAGAAAAGGAGGAACAGAGCAACTAGAGCAAATCAAAACCTCCCGCAAAATAACCCGAAATTAATGACAAACATAAGGAAAACCTATTTGATCTAATTTGATAAGGCCTTGAGCATAGACAGGAAATTGCTCCAGAAAAAGCTCCTTATAATAAACATAGTACCCAAAATGGCCAAGGCCTATGCAGCAGCCTTCTCATCCACCTTAATAAAAGAATATGAAA
>NW_021360131.1:0-726 GCF_001605985.2 Dendrobium catenatum | reverse complement strand
ATGCTTAAATAAAAATGTTCTTGCAATATTGATGTTTATTTATTAATTAAATGTTTTTATGTGTTTATAATTTTGTTTATGTGATTTTTTTTTTAGAGTCTGTGTTTCTTCGTTGTTTTTGGTATTTATTTTGTTTTGTTTTTGAATTGTAGTTTTTGTTTGAGTGCAAAATTTTTTTTAAGTCATCATCGTTTGGGAAGAAATAGTTTCGTACGGGATGATTCGTGACAAACTGTGAGATTTTAAACAGTTTTAAGTGCAGTTTTAATGTACTTCATATGTACGATCATCACGATCGTTCGGGACTATAATATTTTTCAAATGATGGGACAAATGAATGGAGCAGTTGAATGGATAAGGCAGTTTTTAATATGAACTTCGTCTGTACGAATCTTTGGTTCGTTTGGACGAACACATGTCGGTTAGATGTAGGGGACTATTTCAACTGTTATTAAAATGATATAAGTTCTGATCGTCCCAGGACGAATACGTGTTCATATGTACGATCAGACTAGTCAAAAGTCATTACGAAAGGATACTTCGTAAGTCACATTGATTACGAAAAGCTGTTTCATTCTGGTCGTATTAAATTGTTTGTACGAAATATTTTCGTATGAGACGATCAAAAAATTTGTACGGGATGAATTATTTTTGTCTTGTACGAATGAATCATTTTTCAATATATAGGAGGTCTTTTCAACTCAATTGTCACTCTCTAAACATCAC
>NW_021360130.1:0-906 GCF_001605985.2 Dendrobium catenatum | reverse complement strand
TTGTACATTATTAAGTTTGGATTAAGTCTATCCATGAAATGATTAGCTTGGTAATATGTTTTTAAGATGGGTTGGAATAAGTGGAAATCGAGTTCGAATCTGATAACGAAATGCTATATTGAGCTGGATCATGTTAGGGTTAAGCAGTTAATTTATAATTTTAGGGAAAAGAAGTTATTATTCAAATGAACTAATTGATCCACTGAATGTGTGATGTGTATAGGATTAGGTTGATCAAAGGGAGGTTTAAAGGTGGAAAGGTGGCAATTTTTTGGGTTTTTGAGTTATAGATGTCACTTAAAAAATATTGATGAAGATTTTAAAATAATCAATTGATGCCTCCTCCAATTTTTTTTCTTCTTCATTGTCTAGCTAATTGATCAACTAATGTTGAAATTATATTTAATTCAAATTTTATGTTATTATTATTTTCTTTTAAATGCTTATGTTAATATTTGAACTGTTTATATATATATATATGGGTGTCAATATTTGACATTACTCGAAAATTTGACACGAAAATTCTTTCAACCTGCTAACCCGAAATTAACCTGATTTTCCTGCACATACTCGATTCATATCCTTTGGCTATGAAAGTTTGAAGGGTTGTATCAGAAGCAAGGACGACGACTGGGACTGGGGTATTCTTTTCCTCTTCTCCCACCGTTCTTCTCCTCCTTCGACGACGTTCCTTCTTGTCAGGTAGGAAGACAGGACAACTGAGGCTGAGCTCGTCATTCATCTGTGCGTAGTTGGATCGAAAGCAACAACGACGACGGTCTGAGGGGGCTCACCGTCTGTTCCTAGAGTTGGATTGGAAATAACAACAACGATGACTACAGGAGCTCACCTGCTGGTGTCCTTAGTGCCTCATAGCTCAACAACTCTAGTGCTCGACTAGTTGAC
>NW_021360129.1:0-237 GCF_001605985.2 Dendrobium catenatum | reverse complement strand
TCGTGTATTAACAGACTATATCCTCTTCAACTCTTCACGTCCAATCACTCTTTAGCTTTTCTCTCCACACATACTATTCCTAACCTCTGACATCGTTGGCTCGGTCACCCCGTCAGTACTCAGCACAATTTAACGAAAAGCATATCTAATGTCTGTTTTAGTTCATCTCACTATTCTTATAATTCTTGTAAAATGGCAAAATCCATCGCATTCCATTCTCTCCTTCTAAAACTTCTA
>NW_021360128.1:0-2117 GCF_001605985.2 Dendrobium catenatum | reverse complement strand
GGGTTTGAGTTAGATATTTTTTGTTAGAAAATATAATTAGAAATTTATTCAATAATGAATGGAATGATCATTTGATTTGGTGAAAATTTAGCTCAAAAATATTATTTGAAATTTATCCAAAATCTCAATGATAACTTGAATTCATAAAAATTTTAAAATCAAATTTTAATGCATTAAATTTATATTATATTAACTAATTACCATAACTGAACCTATAAAATATTTTCTTAATTTTCAAGACAATGGGGGCACGTGACCCCAGTGCCCCCATGCTGGCTCCGCCAGTTGCTAAAACCCTTCGACACTGTCACTCAATAACGATCATTCGATAATTACCACCTTGCAACATTGGCACCCACTAGCTTTGTTGTGTGTTGTCACCAATAATATCATTAATGCACACCATACTTATAAGATCGATACATGTCATGTTCACTTAATACATCACCAAAATTTGTCTTGATCATGAACGAATCTTGATACATATTTGAATTGGAAGATTTAAAAAGTAAATACATGACCATCTGACTCTCATTTCAACAAACTAATATCCAAATTGAATGTCTCGACGAAACGAACCCAACGACACAAAATAGGTTTGATTCTAGCCTAAATGAGCCATAATCGTTGACTTGATAAATTATTGGAAGCTTCAAAATACTAATTTGGTGATCATATGATATTCAAATATAATATGCTTATAATCAAATTGAGCGGATCAATGAAATGAATTCAACAAGCCTAAGATTGCCTAATTCTGACATCATTAAGATGCTTAAATGCTTAATGAATACTCCATAATCGAGGGAAACAATATGGGATGTTTGATGAATTTACCCTAGATTTTTACATATTTACAAAGCATCTCACTCTCAAAATTTATAAATAAAGCTCCTCTCCCAACATGAAGGGGACCTTTGGGAGACTTGGAGGCTTAGACCTTGGGCTATAATTCAAAATAAATATGAAGCTTGAAGAATCTCGTAGCTCCACTTGAGCACCACTGTTGGAGAATCCTTATCGTCGTCTGACCCTACTATGATCCTCATACCACCATCATCCGACTTTAGTCCTTCAACATTTGTCACGCGACTATGGTCATTTTGGTCTTTGTCACTAGCCAACTACATTCCTTCAAACCTCAGTTGCTCACCAACTACGGTCTTTCGAACCTCTATCGCCTGTCGACTACAATCCCTCCAACCTCTGTCACCCATCAACTACAGTTCCTTCAACCTTCGTCGCCACCGATTACATTCTCCAACCTTCATTGCCCGACTACTCAATCAAATAAAACAGACCAACATTCTCTTGAGAATACCTCTTATGTCATTGAGTTTTTCAACTCCAATAATGTAATTCGTTCTATATATTTTATATTATCAATGACAAACACTAGTATAATAATTTCAACTATGTCAGACCCTAGGTCTTTCTCTTTTTTTAGGTTTTCCACATAAAAATTTTTCTCTAAAGACTTCTACACCCCTCTTTCTTATTTGTATGTGTTGGATCTATGTACAAAACTAGTATGTTAAACTTTATCCATATCATTTTACTACCAAAAATATTCAGGCATGCAACAACACTGATTCTTGACAATAACACCAAGATTTATGTTTAACTTATTCGTTCCTGATATCCCCACTTCAAATGAGAACAATCCAACAAAATATCCAATAACTTTTAAAAATAACTCTCATGCCACAAGACGCTTTCCACATCAACCACGTAATTCATTTTAAACAATTTGCATTCATTATAATGTATCAACGCCTTCGATCAACAATTATGAAAATTGATATCATTTTGTAATTGATAATAAATACTGGTAAAATTATTCGAGTTGGGAAAAATCCAATAATTTATCGTAGATGATAAACATTAGTGGTACTATTAGGTCTTAATATGATTTCTCGCAAATAACAAATTTGTCCTTATAAGCTAGCCGAAAGCATAAGAATCTTCTCTCAACTTAATACATAACTTATGTATGTAAATTCATCGTAATAAAATTATTACTGAATTAATGGTATAATTTATATTATGTATATTTGGTGCTTTTCTTACACTAGTTTTTTTGCACGTGCATTAAATGCACGTGATTAAAAATTTAA
>NW_021360127.1:0-381 GCF_001605985.2 Dendrobium catenatum | reverse complement strand
AAGTGTAGATTAATTTTAATAAAATAAAATATACCAATATTAGACATGAAACTATGAACATTTAAATATAGTGGCACCCACCCTCTACCATAGAAAAATTCCCCACTAATTTTAAAAATCATTAAGCTGATTATTTAATTAATTTAAAACAAAATCATTAATTAAGCATTAAAATTTATAAAAATTATAATAAATCAAATTTAAATCCCAAAATAACAAATAATATATCAAATCGAACAAATTTAACCCTTAATCAAAGAAAATTAAAACCCCTTGATTTGACATTAATTTCAAGAATAATTTAATTTTAAGTAAAACTTAATATTTAATTAATTTAATTAATTATAAATAATAAAAAATTCTCAAACACTTGAGAACATC
>NW_021360126.1:0-218 GCF_001605985.2 Dendrobium catenatum | reverse complement strand
AAACAATTTTTTGCAGTTATTTTAATCGAGAGTATTTGTAAGAGGCTTCAGTGTCCTACGATGTAATTAACTATGAGGGATTGCGCTAATATGAGATTTAGAACTCACATCAATTTTTCAAAACTCAATTAATATTTATTTTACAAAATAAAACTTATAATGATCGTCATCGTCATAATTTAATGATTGTTAATGGATGATATCTTCTTTTTACATAG
>NW_021360125.1:0-220 GCF_001605985.2 Dendrobium catenatum | reverse complement strand
TAATTCTCACATAAACTGGACCTTGGATTCCATCTAAACCTTTCATATTTATCTAGAAAAAAGATGAACCAAACATTAGCTGTTGAATTATTGTCTACGCTGGACCTAAAAAATGATCCTTGCTGGTACCTTAGTAGCTTTCGCCACCAATGCATTTATCTATTCCTATTTAACTTTAGAGTAATGTCAAACTTACCTCACAAATAAAATCAATTTGTTC
>NW_021360124.1:0-378 GCF_001605985.2 Dendrobium catenatum | reverse complement strand
ACAAAATACTCCTCTAGTAGGGTTGATTTTGGACCCAGTATAGAGTGTAGTTTTGTTTAAAAAAAAGCTTTAAAGGAAAAGATGCCTACCCGTAAGGACTTACACATTCTTCAAGGACAAGATTCGAATTCTTTTCAAGAGTGGAAGATTCGTTCTTTCTATTAAGAAATTTACTCTTAACCATTTGGACCCTGTTGGAACGACATATGGGAACAAATTTATCAATTAAAGTGAGAAGAGTTGACTCCAACTAATTTGAAAGAATTTCAATTTTGTTGACCCAGACCAAGTTTTGCAGAAACTAAACTGGGGTCTCCCTTGTACGAAGTTTGAATTAAAATCAATTTCAAAGAAATTTAAGTTGGATAAAGAAATTTG
>NW_021360123.1:0-205 GCF_001605985.2 Dendrobium catenatum | reverse complement strand
TCTTATTCAAGGTTGGGATTTCATTTCATACTGGGAGGTTTGATGCAATGAAGTTGAAGCCGACATCTAGGATTCCAGAGCCCCCTGCCCCTACTTCAAAAGCGGCTCCCAAACGACCGGCAAGGGGTGACGACCCCCAGATTTCGAAGAAGAAGAGGTTAGAAAGAGCAAATACTGACAAGACCCTACCTGACTCTTCCCCAGC
>NW_021360122.1:0-328 GCF_001605985.2 Dendrobium catenatum | reverse complement strand
ATGAGCAGCTTGAGCTTGACTCATAAACGAACTCAAGAGAGACTTATCGAGTCAAGAATTCAAGCTCAAGACTATACTCAAGCTCCTATATTAAAAGAGCCGAGCTCGAGCTCAATCTGGCTCAACAATTTGAGCCGGTCAATTAAATATTATGAAATAAATTAATTGATATTAAAAAAAAAATCTAAAAATACGGTGTTTGACCCCTCTTTAATTAAAGGCCTAACTGTATGGTGACGTTAACTGTTTCTAACTAATCACCATTTTGTGCAGTTGGAATTCAATCCATCAAAAAAAATATATATATATATTTTTTGAAATAATTTCA
>NW_021360121.1:0-303 GCF_001605985.2 Dendrobium catenatum | reverse complement strand
GTGATTTTGGCTAAGTTTGGGATAACTTTTGAACGCTACTGTTTTGCTGCTATCCACAAATTTTTTAACTAAAAAGTTATAGTAAAAAATTATTCCAAATAAAAAATAGGGATAATTTAGTGGATTTCTCTCCATCGATCTTCTTCTACCTCGTCGCACATGATTGTAATAGATGAGGGTTGCTTCATTCTGAAAAATCACCGAGAGCGTCCTTGCATTGGGGAACATTTTTTAATGGCAAAAAGTCATATATATAAGACAATTTGTACATTACTCGCTGATAAGATTTTTAAACTCAAATAT
>NW_021360120.1:0-1153 GCF_001605985.2 Dendrobium catenatum | reverse complement strand
CAAGGCACCATGATAATATGAAGCTCACCAATTTCTTCTTCCATGATGAACTCTCTGGTTCTCTATGATTAAGCAAGCTAGGCGAGTGGTATCTATAGATAAGGGAAGGGCTGGCTTCTAGAAAAAAAAAAAAAGAGTCACTTTTAGCTTCACCAATAGGATAATTTCAAATAATATATTTGAATATTAATTTAATTTTTATGTAAAATAAATAAATAAGATTATATTCAAATATATATAAATTAAATTGAATTCAAATTAAAAAAATAACGTCACAAAAAATTACTTCCTTGTACCACTAGATTAAATTCCCTTTCTATATTTTTAATATATAAGGGCCACATGATGATATCAATTTTGATCATTATTAGTATCACCAATTAAGCAGTTGAACGGCAACTATTGTAATTAAATGAAGAAAAAAATTATTAGGTATATAATTGCTGCTTAATTTATTTTTTTTATAAATTAGATAATCAGATTCCAAAATTAACGGGTTAAGCTAAATTTAGCCTACATTTGAGACAACTTTTTTACTACGCTTCTTTTAAACTATAGCCAAAATTTCTATTTAGTCAGTGCATTTTTGCTGCTTTAAAGAAAATTTTGTAATTGGAAATTGCTTTCTACAATAAAATATAAAACTTTGCGATGTTTGGTTATTTTATGTTTATCTAAATGATTAAAAGTTTGTTTAAAGAGGAATAAGCAATGGAGCAACTACTTCCTCATATTTAGAAAAAATTATTTTGAGCGGTCACTAGATGGCGTCCGGAGGCAAATTAGAGCACACCACGTCTTTTTTTTATTGTGTACCAGTATTATGTATCGTTGTGTACCGGATTACGTGACGCACTCTGATTTGCCTCTAGGCGGACCGCACATAATAATTTCTTGGTACTTACGCCATAAGTGTACGTGCTTTACCCCAGTCATCAATGCCATGGGTGATGGGAACAATTATTACGTCCTCCGATCGGACGTAGAGGAACGTCCGGTCGGAGGCAAATTCCCACCAAAAAATGAGTTGTATCGAGCAAATACCAAGCAATACCAAACAATAACGAAAAATTCCATCATTTGTAGACCCAATACCGAGTTATACCGGGCTTTACGGAGCAAATACCGAGTTATACCAAAGTTGTACCGAGTT
>NW_021360119.1:0-337 GCF_001605985.2 Dendrobium catenatum | reverse complement strand
AGGGCAAGGGTAGTTATTGAATTGCTTATATAAAAGCTCTACGACATTATATATTTATAGCATTTGATAGAAAAAGACTTAGACTAGCATTCTAAGAGTACTAAATTGGGTGTCTAACAAATAATTCAAAATTTTACTCAAAATTCTACCTATATTGCATTTATAATTATTCCTAAATGGTATAAAAATCTTATTTATAAAGCCTTGAAAGAGTAGTTAGAAAGTAATTATATGAGAAAGTAAATACTTTAGCATAAATGGAATATAGGTTTTGGGTGATGGTTTAGATGTTTTGGAAAAAAATATATAAAGATAAAAAAAATGGATACATTGCTCT
>NW_021360118.1:0-228 GCF_001605985.2 Dendrobium catenatum | reverse complement strand
ATTTCTCCATTGGATACATGATCCCTTATGAAATGATACCTTATATCAATGTGTTTGGTTCTTGAATGTTTAATAAGATTTTTGGAAATGTAAATAGCACTAGTATTATCATAATAAATTGGAATAGTGCCTATAGTTAATCCTAAATCAATCAACTGTTATTTTAACCAAAGTACTTGTGCCACAACTTTCTAATGCAATGTATTCTACTTCTGCAGTAGATAGGGC
>NW_021360117.1:0-250 GCF_001605985.2 Dendrobium catenatum | reverse complement strand
GCCTTAATCATTTGACCATAGAAAATCTAATATCCTCCATAGCTTTAGATTAGCTAGTATGATGCCTTCAATGATTTAAGATAATTGTGGGCCTTCTAGGGACCATCCAATTTAGTTCTAGTTCCCATAGATGATTTAAGTGGACTAGTACTATGATCCTTAGATTATCATAATGGGCTTAGATTTGCTTGGTGAATCTCCTCACCTCTTAAGCTGTAGTCACCCCAATTGAGCCTAAGTGATCCAGACA
>NW_021360116.1:0-425 GCF_001605985.2 Dendrobium catenatum | reverse complement strand
ATGAGGTCAACAAATGGACCGCTAATAGGCATGATAAACTTGCCAAAGTTTATCGTGCGTAATTGCGTTGACCAAAACGATCGTATAGATCCAAAAATTGAACTTGAAAGTCTAAGTATACGAATTGAAGGAATTTTGAGGTTTGATAGAAAATTAGGATAAAGGTTGATAGAGTTTCAAGTCGATTCAGTGATTTTGAAGTTGATGTCGGCATTGATTCAAGTCGATTCAGTGATTTTGAAGTCAATTCAGTGATTTTGAAGTTGATGTCGGCATTGATGCTTTCAAATAATAACTAAATATATTAGTATCATTTTGTAAAGTGAAGATATGAAAAAGTTAAATGTGTTTTGGCATGAATAGGGATTTTGAATTTGATTTTGATATGATTGAAACTTTTTTATAAATCAAGACTAACTTCAA
The DNA here is from genome assembly GCF_001605985.2 of Dendrobium catenatum. Lineage (NCBI taxonomy): Eukaryota > Viridiplantae > Streptophyta > Magnoliopsida > Asparagales > Orchidaceae > Dendrobium > Dendrobium catenatum. The sequence goes on along the minus strand of NW_021360116.1, from coordinate 2 downwards.
GA
>NW_021360115.1:0-588 GCF_001605985.2 Dendrobium catenatum | reverse complement strand
TCTCTCTCTCAGTCCATCTAGCTCTCTCTCTCTCTCTCTCCCTCTCTCTCTCCCTTGCTCGCTTCCTAATTCTATCTCTCTTGATCTCTCTCGCTCTCTCACTCTTTCTCAATCTCTCTCTCCCTCTCTCTCTCTCTTGCTCTCTCTCGCTCCCTCTCTCTCTCCATCACTCTCCCTCTCTTTATCTCTCTCTTGCTCTCTCTCTCTCTCTCTGTCCCTTTATCTCTCTCTCTCACTATCTCTCTCACTCATTCTCTCTCTATCTCCCCCTCTCTCTCTCTTTCTGTCTCTCTCTTGATCGCTCTCTCTCTAGCTCTCTCTCTAACTCTCTTTCTTCTCTCTCTAAAGCTCTCTCTCTCTCTCTCTCGCTCTCTCTAGCTCTCTCTCTATTTGTATCGCTCTCTCTCTCTCCCTCATTCTCTCTCTCTCTCTCACTCACACTCTCTTTCTCTCTCTCTCTCTCTCACTCGCTTTCTCTATCTCTATCTCTCTCTCACACACACTCACACAAACTCTCTTGCCCTCTCTCTCTCTCACTCATTCTATCCCTCTCTCTCATTCTCATTCTCTCTCTCTTTATCTCTCTCT
>NW_021360114.1:0-236 GCF_001605985.2 Dendrobium catenatum | reverse complement strand
GATTCTGATTCGGCATTATCGGCATTCTGAAAAGCTTATTCCGAGGCGGACGGAGCGTCGATGCATCATAGGCCCATCGGCCGGCCACGTGCAGCCAAAAAATGCATTTTTGATCCCCTACGTCAGTCGAAATGAAGATGCATCAAAATCATCTCTCCACGGCGTCAGCTTAAGAATAATTTAAGACCATATTACTACGAGTGCGACCATACCAGCACTAGTGCACCGGATCCCAT
>NW_021360113.1:0-1008 GCF_001605985.2 Dendrobium catenatum | reverse complement strand
AAATTATACTTATCTGAATAATAATTATAAAAAATTGATATTCTTTTTTCCTGGTCTGTTCATAATACACCAAAAGTTTTATTTTTTAATAATTAATTGATCATTTAAATGTATTTTTGATGCGCCATATGTATTCTTTTAATAGCTTGATATGAACGAAGACTTATTCTAGAGATCATTTGCTCATTGGTCATTACATAAATCTGATAGTATTATTTATTTTGATGCATTGTTTATGTTAAATTTTAAAAGATTTTTGTCACATTTTTTTATTGTACATTCTCATTGACGTAAATATTAATAATAATAATTGTCAGCATATTCAAGCACATGCGGCACATAAGTGGTCTCCTGAAACTACACATAAGAAGTCGTGGTTGGAGCTTGTTGGAGAAGACATCAACGACTATAACGACGATGAAATCGTGATTGGAGCTTATTAGATAAGGCATTGACAGCACTAGCTTTTTGAGTTCTATGAAGAATCGTCCGAATTTGCTTACTTTTTGCTGTGCTTTTGCAAATATTCAACATAAGAGTACCAAATATGCAATTATGAATACACTTTTGCTGTCATTTTGCTGAGTATTTGCAAAAGCGTAATAAAATGACAGAAAATATTCAATTATTATGATATTTGCTATGCTTTGACTTTATGATATTTGATATGCTTTTGCTCTCATTTTGCTAAGAATTTTACAACTTGATAATAATTAGTATTTATAAGACTTCAATAATATCATTATGGGTGTCAATATATGAAACGGCCTAAAAATCTGACCCGAAATGTTAATATTTGGGTTGACCCGTTTAACAAACGGGTCGGATTTGGTTTTAATTTTTCGATCCAATTGACATATCGGCTCAGGTCCAAAAAAAAAAAACAAAAGATTTATTTTTTACTGCCACTTAACATATATCAAATTATGCTTTTAAGCAGTTATTAATCTTTTTTGTCTTGTTCAACAACTATATATATACATATGTATGTGGAAATAAGGTTGAAGT
>NW_021360112.1:0-262 GCF_001605985.2 Dendrobium catenatum | reverse complement strand
GTGAAGACAATAGAAAATTCATTGTTAATGGAAAGACATAAAGTTTGAAAAAAAAATAAAAGTGCATTTCCATGAATACTGATAATCTATGTATTGCATATAAAATTTGGATGATGTTGTTTGAATATATGGCATAAATTCATGAAGAACTAAACTAAGTATGACATTTGTAGTTCTAATGCAAAATCTAAATATACAACAACAACAACAACAACAACATCAAGTTTTTATCCCACCATGTGGGGTCGGCTACACAAATCCT
>NW_021360111.1:0-328 GCF_001605985.2 Dendrobium catenatum | reverse complement strand
GTCAAAGACTACTTGATTTGGAAAGAACTCCTTTTAAACTCTTCGGCATAGTAGACTTGCTATTTCCGGTGTTTGTGGGCACCCAGACTGCTTTTCTTCTAAAGTATGGAATTAAGAAGAAACTTTGGAACACCAGGAAGTTTGATTCTAATTTGTTCAAACATTTCATCCCTTCTGCCAGGGGGTGTCCTTTTTCATACATCGGGCTGCCTTTGCACCCGATGTACTTTTAGATTTTTAATCACCGCAATCGTAGGTGATATTTGTACTCGTGTCCACAGTGATTCGTTATACAATGCACTGTTGTTATCCACAAGTATTCATTTGC
>NW_021360110.1:0-389 GCF_001605985.2 Dendrobium catenatum | reverse complement strand
CATAGGGCCGAAGGTACAAAAATCATCTAACAAGTCAGTAAAGACAAATCAGGTAATCCTCCATCAATGTCCGCAGCACAAAGCACAGGACAAAAGAAATCAGTATTTCAATCATCTATTGATACATGCAAGAGATCTATGGAGAAATAAAGTTATAGTGTGACATCCAAACAAATTCTTGGAGATCCACTAAAAGAGAATCTTAGTGTGACATCCAAGTAAATTCTTGGAGATCCACTAAATAGAAATCCTAATGTGACATCTAGAAACAATATCTAGAGATCCATAAGGCCAAACAGCTTACAACAAACGTGATTCGCTCCAGACGCCTACCACGTTTGTTGGGGGGCATTTGTTGACTTTTACATACATGTCAAATCCAATGCAAG
>NW_021360109.1:0-291 GCF_001605985.2 Dendrobium catenatum | reverse complement strand
TACTATTTGATCATTCACTTAATATATCAAAAGTTTGAACTATTCTTTAGATGTTTAATTTGAGCTTATTTGGATTTGGGTAAGATCACCTTTGATGTTGTTGAATTTATTTTATCAAGATGTTTAATTTGATTATAAATTTCTTCACCTAGACATTCGGATGATTCTGAATTTAATTATAAAAGTTTTCAAATATTACGGCAAGATGCAAAATATATAAAATTTCTTATGGATGAATAAAAAATTATTTATTTAAAATAGAATTATATAAATTTAAAAATGTTAAAGTCC
>NW_021360108.1:0-266 GCF_001605985.2 Dendrobium catenatum | reverse complement strand
CTGTTAATAACTGCTCAATCTTGATCTATTCCCTTTAGAGTTTCCAAAATTCATATCTCTTTTTGATATCACTCCTAGAAAATCTAATAAAATTTTTCCACTATTTTAATCGAGAGTTTTCGTAGAGAACTTTGTCTCCCTTCGATGTAATTAACTACGAGGGCTTGCGCTCGTAGGAGATTTAGAACCACACATTCACCTGATTTTAAAATTTGATTTTTCAAAATTCATATTGGATTCCTTTGGGAAAGATCAAAAGATGATTG
>NW_021360107.1:0-385 GCF_001605985.2 Dendrobium catenatum | reverse complement strand
CATTAAAAGTACCCTAAGACAGGAAAATCCGAAAATGGCTCAAACAATAAACTGAAATTTGAACTAACCGTCGCAGGTTTTCGGTTTGATTTCAAAGCCGAAGAGCATACGCCAATCAAACTGAAATTTGAAAAAAAAAATTACATTTTAGAATAGGAAAATCAAGTTAAAAAAATACATGAAAAAAGAAAACAGCCATTGATTCATGTATGTGATTTTGAGTTTTTTTTTTAAAAAAAAAAATAGAAACAAAGGATACAAAGTTACAAACCAGTATAGAAGGCTCGTTTGCCCTCTGTCTTCGCGAACGAGCTCTCCTCTTCGGTGACGACGGCTTCTGCCTTTGCGAGTTTGCGACCAGACACAGCGAAGAAGGAGCGTCGGG
>NW_021360106.1:0-307 GCF_001605985.2 Dendrobium catenatum | reverse complement strand
ATAGGTTTATGAATATTAGATTGCCAGCTTTATTTCTAATGTTTATTTATTAGTATTGTGCATGGCAAGAATTTTATTTATGGCTTATATTGAATTCATCATCTAGCAGAAATAATATTACTTTGATTAATTGTTGCAAGAGCTTTTATCATTTAAAATGGTTCAAGATATAGAAATTTTAATTCATACTCATAATATTTATTTAATGCAGTATATGATACTTATGTTATAAATCATATTGCTTATATAAATTGTGATTATCATGTTGATTTATATAACACCTATTGAGTATTTATAATATTACTTG
>NW_021360105.1:0-434 GCF_001605985.2 Dendrobium catenatum | reverse complement strand
ACTAAATGACAAGAGGGGGGGTGAATTGTGAAAAAACTTTTTCTCAATAAAAGGTAACCCTAAACAGGAGTTCTAATCTTTTTGTTATTTTTGAACTTTGACAACAAAAACTTAAACAAATTTTCTTCCACAAATTTCACCACGCAATAATTATAAAAAATTAAGTGTAAGTAAAAGTAAATGACGATAAGGAAAAAACACACCAAGGATTTTTATAGTGGTTCAGTCAAAATATGACCTACGTCCACTCCCTGAAGTCCTCCGCTCCGGGATTTTCATTACCAAAATAGTTCTCCTTTTGCCCCCTCGGCAAGGCGGAGAAGCCTTTCCAAACCTCCCTTTCACCAACCCGGTGTGGCGAAGTGCCAAACTCTATTTTCGCCCTCCTAGCGACGGAAGAGAACCTTCTCGTTTTTCTCCCTCCTGGAGAAGGC
>NW_021360104.1:0-229 GCF_001605985.2 Dendrobium catenatum | reverse complement strand
ATATTATATACAAGTTTATTTCAACATTATATACACTCTATGTATAAGGATTATATAAACTATGAACAAGTTTATGCTCACTATGTACAAGTTTAAACACGCAATGTATAAGAATTATTCACACCATTTTTAAGTTTATACACGCTATATATATAATTTTTATACACTATGTGCAAGTTTATACATGCAATATATAAGACTTATACATACTATGTGTAAGGTTATAAAT
>NW_021360103.1:0-482 GCF_001605985.2 Dendrobium catenatum | reverse complement strand
CGGTTCAGAGTCATTTAACTGTACATTTTCTTCAGAATCAGCCATCGTTGCGTCTAGGGACTCATCTGTTGATTCAGAATCACCACCCAGGTATACATGTCCCATCCGAGACGCTATGCTAGGGTCTGATTCGTCTTCCTCTGGAAAATACAAATCCTCCTCCGAACTGTAATCTATTGGCAACACCATCATACAGGACTCAGATGGTACTTCTTCAGTGTATTCTTCTTTTACTGAGGTACTCGGCGCTACTGAGATGACCCGACATATTTCTGTTGGAAGAGAATCTTCATCTCCTTCTTCGGCTTCGTCTATCTTAAGCTCTGACATGAAGTCAGCGAGCTTGATAGGTCGCCTCACAGTCTGATAGTATTCATCCAGACTATCGATAACCCTCTGAGTTGCGGTCATCTTCTCTCTAGGCTTTTTCAACTTGGTCTTCTTTTTGGATGATTTTTTCTTTTCAGTCTTTGAAGAACCAA
>NW_021360102.1:0-242 GCF_001605985.2 Dendrobium catenatum | reverse complement strand
CCATTTTAAAAAAAAATAAACTAGAGACACACAAACATATAAACACATACAAACACAATTATCTCTCCCCCTTTTTTACAACAAAAAGTGAAGAAGAAATAGACGAGAAATATAAATAATTGTATGAAATTTATTTGAAGATTTAATCTTAATGGTGATTGACATAAGGTATGCAATTTTTAAACTAAAAACATTAGGTCAATCTTAGAAATTCATGAAATTTAAAAAGTGATATAACATTG
>NW_021360101.1:0-277 GCF_001605985.2 Dendrobium catenatum | reverse complement strand
AAGGTATCTGTTGGGAACTCAGGGTATCCTAAGTTTTTCTCTTCATTTGAAATAAATGGATATTCATATTCTGAATTTGCTAGTTGTAGGGTTGATAGAAAGAGCACTTTTGTAACTTGTCAATTTATTGGAATTTCTTTAGTTTTTTGGTCCAGTAGAAAATAAAATTTAGTAGCCCTATCTACTGCTGAATACATAGCATTAGGAAGTTGTGTGGCACAAGTACTTTGGTTGAAACAACAATTGATTGATTTAGGATTAATAATAAGCACTATTC
>NW_021360100.1:0-480 GCF_001605985.2 Dendrobium catenatum | reverse complement strand
CATCCTGGCCGATCAGTACAAATCTCAAAAGATCGGCTAGAGCATCGCCCTGGATGCAAATTAGACGATTAAAAATTGGCTTGATCGTCCGAGACGATCTCACGATCGTTCAGGTCGATTAGTTCAAATCAGAAGAAAATCGTCCAGAGCATCGCCCTGAATTCAAGCTGTCCGATCCTGATCGTCCAGCACATCGCCCTGAATATATGCTGGCCGATATTTATCGTCCAGAAGTAACTAAGGGTTTTGAATAGATCGTCCTGGCCGATCCTACGATCATCTAGGATGATATGATCATATCAATCATCCTTAATTACTCTCTTGATTTCATGATCAATTAAGACATAATTTGTGAATATAGTCCAGGCCGATAAAATATCGTCCTGGCTGATTATTAAAAAATACAGAATACCTTAATTATCTATGGCAGCAATTTCTTTCTATTTTGAGCTTATCATCCTGGCCGATACACGTATCGTC
>NW_021360099.1:0-291 GCF_001605985.2 Dendrobium catenatum | reverse complement strand
CTAGAGAAAACATTAATTTCTAACATAAGGAAAACCATGTTTATCCAATCTAATGATGCTCTTCACAAAGGGAGGGAGTTGATTATAGCAAAATTCACTAAGGAATTAGAGGTCATAATCATGATTAGTTAACCATTCGGCACAAGAAATGTCTTCTCTATCAATATGAGTCAACTTGACATTAATGAAAACAAAATTTTATTTAATTTCCCTAATAAGATAGAAAATTTCAGAACTATAAACATTCTCATCAACATCTTCAAGGAAGAAAATCACACGTAATGCATTAAC
>NW_021360098.1:0-244 GCF_001605985.2 Dendrobium catenatum | reverse complement strand
TCGGAACCTAAGTCTAAATTGGGTACTAAAAAGTGACCCGAACCTAGCTAGTGCAATGCGAATCTGGTCTTACCCCGACCTGGATTGGGGAGCCAGCTAAACCACCTAAACGATTTTAAAATATGAGTCCGGTCCTTTCATGTTGAGTGGTAGGGACGTTGTTTAAGAAAAGTTTTTGAGAGTGGGGCCGACATCTAGAGCGGATCTTAATTGGCCCCTTTGACTTATGTTGGGTTTGATGCTT
>NW_021360097.1:0-238 GCF_001605985.2 Dendrobium catenatum | reverse complement strand
TTATTTTTCTTATATATTTCATTCATTTGACCCAAAAAAAATCATTTATTATGATTATTTTTTATTAATTAGTCATTAGCAAGTTAACTAATGTATAATTTTTATTCATTATCTACTTAAAACACAAGCAAATAAACTTTCATGATATACATTTACCAAATAGTATCCTTTTCAAGTGGTCGAAAACATTTTAATTGGGTGTTTGATTGCGTAGAGAAAGGAACCTTTTTTATTCTGC
>NW_021360096.1:0-279 GCF_001605985.2 Dendrobium catenatum | reverse complement strand
TGACATCATAAGCTTCTCATAATTTTCTAGGAATTTTTAGGGCTCGTTAGATCCTTTAGTTAACTAACCCTAATTAACTGGTGAAATAAGGCCCCGAGACCTTCCGAAAAATACAATAAATACATCTTAGGTCAGAAAATTACCCATAATACCTCAAACTGTCCATAATCTGATCCTTGACCTTAGATAAATAGGGCTCCCTAGTTTGACTCTAGGTTGACCCATAATTTGACCTTAGGTGGAAATTACCGTTTTGCCCCTAATAAATCATTAAAAATT
>NW_021360095.1:0-261 GCF_001605985.2 Dendrobium catenatum | reverse complement strand
CATCCATTAAGAGAATACCTTGGAGACTAAAAGAAAATTATAGCAAATGCTTATAAAACCAGATATGTTGAATTGATTCAAATATTGGCAGAAAAAAAAAATCACTGACAATCAAGTTGAGCGCAGAGGAAGATTAAAGAGACTAAGGTAGCAACACTAAATGTAGAATGTAGATTTGATTATACAAATAAAACTTGGGTTGCTCTATCATGAACAACAAATAATAGAACATGAGCCAATTAGTCCGGGATAGAGAATAAC
>NW_021360094.1:0-1426 GCF_001605985.2 Dendrobium catenatum | reverse complement strand
CAATCCTTCCTTTTTTTTTGGATAAAACCCCTCGGAGAGGCCTACGGGTTAAAATAGATATTGGTCACACGTCCTGAAAGACTCCAAAGCTCGCTAAAATATAACAATTGAAATAAAACCTAAGAGCCTCGAAATTCATCTAAATACAAACAAAGAGAAAGCAAAAAGGAGTCCAGCTAAATCAGAAACAAATCGTACGTGAAGGAGCAGGAAAACTATGCCCAGCAGTCAACCGTCACATCCAGAGTAAAAGTGCCATCCAAATCCGAAGTTCATAGATCCAAAAATCAGACATCACAATAGCAACCTGCACCAAACAAAAGCCCCACACAACTCAACACCCCAAGACACCAAAGCAGCAAAAAATAGCTATTTTTTAGATTTCCTCTTTCTTCGTTTACCCACCCGAACGATAGTACCTCGGATACCACCTTCCTGTCCAAACACTTCCTCTTCATCAACCTCAAAAGGAGAAGATGAAGAGCCTTCAAGCCAATCAATTTGCACCCTAATAATTTCACTAGATCTAACACCCACATGGGCATTCAAGGCATTAGCAGAAAGTAAAATAACGGAAACATCAACAAGCTGATCTATCGCTCCCAATCCCACAAAGGAGATCGATATAACTAGACCAGCAGGCGTCATAGGAGAAGTAACAGAAGAATCCAACTCACTAGAATCAATGCTCACCACCCCCATATTAACATCACAAAGTTCATTACCACCAGTATTCATCAACTTATTACTAAAAGCATCTTGGGCCACGTTAAAGTCATTTGAAGAAGGGTCAACAACCACAACACCAAGAGGGACAATCTCATCAAAAACCGCACCTACACCATCAAAGGCATCAACATCGAAAACAACATTGACAATAGGGCATGCTTCCAAATTGACTAAGCAATTGATAGGCTCAGAAATATCATCCACACCCTCATTAATACCACAAGAAAGAGCCTTCAGTATTCCTTTACCAAGAGCAGCATCCTCAGTGTTGACATTACTCATTTCCATAGCTAAAGCAACATCCATACCAATCACCCCATTAGCCACAACCTCAAAATGATAAACAGGAGCTGCAATGGGACTAAAATTTTCCACATAACAACCAACAACCACGTTTTCTACCACGACATTAACCTTCTCATCAGAATTACGATTAACAGCCGAATCAATCACCGAATTTAAAGAACGATAATCACCTGGCAAGTGACCAATCGATTTACATTGCACACAAAAATGGGGAAATTCCTCCATGACAACATGTTGAACATAATCAAGCTTTTCAAGACCAATCCAAATTATATCATAATATTTTTTAGTAATGTCAAGATCAACTAACACACACGCCACAGAGGGACGGGAGCCAGAAGATGTAGCATGATCTGTTAGGAAAATTGTTATTTGCATGTTTTACATTCTT
>NW_021360093.1:0-234 GCF_001605985.2 Dendrobium catenatum | reverse complement strand
TTATTCGATAGATTAAAAATATTATTTTTGTGAAAATTAAATAATTATTTTGATAATAATTTTATTTATAATCGTTACATATTTTCATATAATTATTATATATTTTTTAAGGAATAGTTTTAAGTTTATTTTAAATTATGATAAATTTTACTTGAGATTGAATAAGCATAGCACTAATTTTTTACCACTATGAATGAAAGACCTGCAAATGAATCGAGCGTTCGATAAGAGCTC
>NW_021360092.1:0-315 GCF_001605985.2 Dendrobium catenatum | reverse complement strand
AGGTTAAATAATTAATGATTAATCAATTTTAAGGTTTGACACCCCTTAGAATCCATTCGCGACGTTGTGCCACCAGGCTCGAGGAACCAGCCTCCTTAGGACACTTAGCCCCGCAGCCCGGAGTAGTCCAGCCAATAAACTTCATCTTTGGGATGGTTGTTGTGTTTTAAAAGGTTTGTTGAATGCTTTAAATATTAAGCTAACATTTTCTGAAGTTTTAGGGCTTAATTAAGACTTAAACTTAGGAAATTTGATTAAGGGTCTTAATGACTTCTAATTTCAGTGAAACTTTTTCCTAAAGCTGAGAATGTCACT
>NW_021360091.1:0-1359 GCF_001605985.2 Dendrobium catenatum | reverse complement strand
TATATTGCCGTTATGCCGCTGGATTTTCGTACGATTTTCGATTTTCCCGAGATCGATGAATTGAATAGATATGCATATGAATGTTGATATGATTGCTCTAGATTGTTCTTATATTGACTATTGAGACTATTGAATTGACTATTGATAGTGAAAGACAAGCCTAGTTGAACGTTGGTTGGAGATTGAATTGACCTGTACAGTATGGTGGGCCGACGGGCTTTCCTTTAAACCATTGATCATTGATATAACGATTGGAAGTTATAAGGAGTTTATTGTGCCAACGGGCAGCCGACGGGCATAGAGTGACGACTCTTATTGAAACCAACGTATGGATATCTACAACAGCAATATGGATTCTACAACAGCAAAATAGCCAGTGGTTGTACTTGTTTAGTATTATTGTATTGCATGTGTACAGCCTTGACATATGGATTTATTGATTTGATCGGATTTATGGATTTACTGTATCGTACGATTTGGCAATAGAGTGACGACTCTTTTTATTGAAACCAACGTATGGATATCTACAACAACAATATGGATTCTATAACAGCAAAATAGCCAGTGGTTGTACTTGTTCAGTATTATTATATTGCATGTGTACAGCCTTGACATATGGATTTATTGCTTTATTGATTTGATCGGATTTATGGATTTACTGTATCGTACGATTTCATTGATTGATCGCTGAGCATAGATATTGATATGGATGAATATAGATATTGTATTGATTCATTGATATTATTGCCTATAGATTCATTGATATTATTGTCTATAGATTCATTGATATTATTGTCTATAGATTCATTGATATTATTGCTTATATATTTCATTGATACTAATTCTTCTGCACCATATTAGCCTGCTGCATTTGATTCAGTGCTGGTATTGATTTGATCGATTGCTTCGATACGATTGATTTAACTGATCGATGGATTCTTCTGAGATTGCCGTATTGATTTATTGAGTTTGATTTATCGATTCTTCTGCATCGACTATTGATTTCATTGACTATTGATTTATGTACTACATTGATTACTGATTTGATTTCCGCTGCATAGACTCATTGACCATTGACTGTTATGGATTTGATTGGCTGACATCCATATTGATAGCAGTATCGTGCTTTGATTTCAGTTGTAGGCTTTGGTGACCTGCTGGGCTATTTAAGCTCATTATATGTGGTTAACAATTTCAGGTTCGAGCAAGGCAACTGGAATAGAGTTTGATCAAAATGTCAGACGAATCCTTTCACTATGGATGCCTGGGTCGTCACAAAAATTTTGGTATTAGAGCAAGTGTAGTGAAAGGATTTGATTAAAAGTTTGATAGAATGGATATTTTTGCATACATATTGAG
>NW_021360090.1:0-316 GCF_001605985.2 Dendrobium catenatum | reverse complement strand
TATGTGCACATTGCATGAGAGTAATGAAACAGTTAGACATTATTAATATTTCCATTAAATATTTACTCCCAAGATGGTCAGTCAATGCTCGAAAAAATTTATATTCAGGAGGTAAGATCCCAAGTATTTGTAGTAATGCCTGCCAACTTAGTTCGGCTGATAGCAACTTTATTTTCAGAAATTATGTATGCCGTTTTGCATATAAAATTAGCACAGAAGCTCAAGGTAATAAGAGGCTGAGAAGTGTCATAGAAGATTTGAGTACTTTGGCTGCAAAAATTCATTCCATCATGCTTGGTAGAAAAAACATACCAAT
>NW_021360089.1:0-308 GCF_001605985.2 Dendrobium catenatum | reverse complement strand
TCCAAAAAAGTTGGTCCATTAAGAGCCAAAATAGCTTGGAGATACATGAAGGATGATGGATCATTATTGCATAAAATCATTTACCCGAAATATGGAGCCTGTTGGAGGTCTTGAAACAGAACCAATTCCAACTCTGTGACATGGAAGATTATTAAAAATGGTGGACAACATCTTAAACCAAATGTGTGATGGGATTTAGCTAATGGAAAATCAGTAGATGTTCTTGAAGACATATGGATTTTGGATAAAAGCCTAATCAATTGGCCTACTTTTGTAAACTCTCAAGATGAGATGATTGAGTCAATGAC
>NW_021360088.1:0-223 GCF_001605985.2 Dendrobium catenatum | reverse complement strand
GCTTAGAGCAACCTTTATGAACCCCCTCACAAACTCCCCCTCGTAAGATCCTCTCTCTCTCTCTCTCCCCCTTGTTCTCCCTCTCCTCTTGGCTCTCTCAGGTCAAAATAGCAGCAAAAGATGTTCTAAAGGGCAGAACAACTGCTCTTAAATAGAAGAGCTTTATAATAGCTCATTAATTGCAACATACCGACCTTGTCGTCTCGGACAATCAGCTTATTAT
>NW_021360087.1:0-239 GCF_001605985.2 Dendrobium catenatum | reverse complement strand
AAAATAATAATAATAATAATAATAATGAATGTCACTATGTTTTCTATGTTATATGTCTCTATCCTAAAGTTTACATGCATCCTAAGTCTAAGTTTTCTAAGACCCGGTCCTTAATTTTTGTCCTTAAGTGTCACTACTGTTATATAGGTGAAAATCTTTGTTATTACTAATCCTTAGGACTTTTCGTACGTGTGTAAAAGGAATTTAGGGATCTAAAATAAAAAAAAAATAATCCTAAT
>NW_021360086.1:0-298 GCF_001605985.2 Dendrobium catenatum | reverse complement strand
TTCATAGAAATAACAATAAATTAGCTGATTATTGTGCGAATTATGCTTGCTCTTTAGATTTTTTTTGGGATTCTCTCAATTGTAATAATGTTCCTCCTAGATTTTCCTTGTTACTCAAGGAGGACTGTGATTGTAGTACAATCACTTAGTTTCTTTTGTACTTCTTTTTAATAAAATCTTGCTATATGCATTTCCTCAAAAAAAAAAAAACAAGATACATAGATAATAGAGAAAGCCCTAGGAACCCCACCAAACAACCATAAGCCACCCAGTAACCTCACAATAAGGGAAACCTAGC
>NW_021360085.1:0-204 GCF_001605985.2 Dendrobium catenatum | reverse complement strand
CATCCAAATATTAATTGAAAGAGCCACTAAAAATACATCCGAAATGAAATAAAAGTTCCAAACCACTACTAAACTTTAAACATTCATTACATAAACTCCAAACTTTAAATTCAAACCCATAAACTGCATAAAAAAATTATAAACTTAGACTCAAACTAAACCATAACAAGGAACCTTTCATCCTGAGGTCCCCTACGACGATAC
>NW_021360084.1:0-201 GCF_001605985.2 Dendrobium catenatum | reverse complement strand
ATGGCTTTCAAGACACTGCTGGGATTGCATGAATGGAAGATATTTCCTTTTGGGCTATGCAATGTGTCGTCCACTTATATGAGACTAATGAACGAAGTACTTAAACCCTTCCTCAATCAATTTTGTGTGGCTTATTTCGATGACATTCTTGTTTATAGCTCCGTATTGGATGATCACATAGTTCGCCTAACAAGTATTCTT
>NW_021360083.1:0-283 GCF_001605985.2 Dendrobium catenatum | reverse complement strand
GAATTAAAAGATTTGATTGATTGTAGCAGATTGAAAGAAAAGAAGGATTTTCCATGGATACATTCTCACAACCGTCGAATCTCTTTTTGAGTTTTATCAATATTAAGTCAATGGAGGATATAGTTGGAGATGGAACTATAATAATTGGAAAAAGATATGATACATATAAGGAGCATGCTAAAATACTTATATATTTTCAAATTACTAATTCGTAGAGGAGATAATGAATTAAAGGTAAATTGATATTAATTTTGTTCTGTAAAGTTCTCTTGATAACTAGCAA
>NW_021360082.1:0-318 GCF_001605985.2 Dendrobium catenatum | reverse complement strand
AAAACTGTGCCACTAAAATAGATTAGAGAAAGAGACATAATTAACGATATATTTTTACCATCTAATAAATTTAAGAGATATGAAACATTGACTACAAATTTTTAAAACCAAGGATAAGGCATACGATATCATTTTAGCGATGATTTTGGTAATCTAAATTAAAAGAACATGAAAGTAAAATAAATCAAACACAAATTGAAAGTAAAGCAAAAAGGAGAATAGAACAATAAAGAGTAAAAAGGAAAAGCAAATCAAAAAATAAAAAGAACAAAAGCAAAAGAAAGAAAGTAAAAGATCAAGTTCATGCAGTTATGTCAA
>NW_021360081.1:0-2667 GCF_001605985.2 Dendrobium catenatum | reverse complement strand
TGGCAAAATAATGAAAATATAAATGAAAAGTTGTAAATCATATTTCCCCAGTCCCGAGTCCCAACCCGCAGAGGCGCAGAGTCGCAGACGGCATGCCGATTGCCGACATATGAGATGCCAAAAGAATATGATATACGGTGCTAGACAGAAGTTGCTGAAGACCTTAAAGGTCCAAAACCAAATGTCAAAAACATCAAACTGCAAACCCTAATATACAAAAACTACAAACCCTAACTTCCAGATTGATAAATTGTAAAATAAAGGAAGAGTAGAAATAATGTAGATTCATAGAATAGTAGATCTGTAGAATCGTAGATCAGTCGATCAGAAACCAAAACTCAGCAAAATGCCAAAATACTCCTAAAAAAATGAAACGAAACCTTACAGACCAAGCCAAAGGTGCGAAACTGCGAACGGCCTGGAGGCTGGAGCCCTGGACTCTGGACTTTTGGAGGAAGGCAAGAGCCAAGAAGCAAGAGAATCGGAGATGGGAGCCGGAGATAGAGAAACGAAACCCTAACTCAGAAATAAGAAATCCCTAACTTATCCGCTGATCCGCTCGATGGCCTCGACCGCTCGACGACTCGACGTTATTAAAACTTTGACGCGGGTTGTAATCGGGTTGGAATCGGGTTACCAGGTTGACCCGAACCTGACCCGATTTTTATACGGGTCCAAAAGTATAACCCGAATCCGACCTGTTTATTAAATAGGTCGACCAGAACCCGAATTTTTCGGGTCAGGTTCGGGTCGGATTTTCGGGTCGGGTCATTTGTTATAGCCCTATGGTTTAGTCCGTCAATCTGCTTTTCAGAGCCCGCACTCTCGCATTCTCCTTCCCCAGCGCACCCGCATCCACCACCAGTGCCGGTAACTAACCTTCTCTCTTTCATGGAGGAATCACTGGTGTGTGAAATCAACTTCCTCCCTTTCATGGAGGAAGCGCTGCTCCAGTTGGCCTCACAGACAGTTGTGGCCGTGGTGAACGTTCATGGCCTAAATGCCGGCAGCCATAGGGAGCAGATAAAGAAGAAATGGGGACGACCAAGGAAGTATAGCACATATGGATCCATGTCACTTGCCCTAACCACAATTTCCCCAACTTCCACTGCATCGCCTGGCAGTGCAGTGTTTTCGTCACTATCAGTAGGGCAACCAAATGCCGACTGCAACAATGTAGAATCTGTTGTGGATTTCCGTTATAGCAACATGAAGAATGTGTCGGAGGCTGTAGATTGCAGAAAATATAATTACTCCAAATTATTCACAGAACAACAGACAAAACAGTCTCCAGCAGCAGAAAATGAGGTTTTTGATGAGACGACGAAGCGGAATGAGATTTCATTTACTTCAATACTATATGAGTATGCATAGAATTGCCAGCCCAATGAGACCTTCAAGCTTTTCGTTGAACAGGGGAAAATCTGTTTGACCCAATTGGCTTGCTTACGCTTACATTACGGTGGGAGAGATATGCTGATATATATATCCTGACAATAATCTTGTTTTTACCATTGGTGTTAGTAACTTCATGAAGGACTTTTTCAATCAAAATGAATCATACATGTTGCAAATAACCATTGTGTGCGCTACTCTATCTGAAATGCTAGTTCAATTCAATGATTCCAAAGTTGAACCTTCTCACTTGGATTAGGGAAAGCCTATTCATGTGGTAATTTTGAAGTCTGCATTCAAAGTCTTCGACCCAGGGATATGGTTAGGATGTCCACCTCTATCTCCCTCCCAATGACGAGCCTCGACAGAGTCGAGCTCTTTTGACGCAAGGGGAGAATGATGTGAAGCATTTTAACTAAGTGCAGTTTTAAGAATAGATTATCTTTTGTACCTAATTCTCTAGTGTTTTCTAAAATATTCTATAGCTAGCTTATATATGGAGCATTGTAGTAGGATGGGCACGATGAATATTATCCTCCTTTGAAGCCTTTTGAAGTATAGTGCTTTGTGTTTTTTTTTACCGGGATTGGGATTTTCTTCTTGTAGGTTCGATTCTTCGGACGACCACTACATCAACAACTATCTAAAATGATGGTGCTCTAGGAGCTGAATCTTAGTTTCACTTATTAACCCCAATAGTGTTGTTCTAGATTTGGTAATGGTGGAAGATTATATAGCTATGTTTGTTTCCAAGGTTTTAAAAATTAAGAAATTTTCATGATGATAAGCTAATGGTCACCTGACTGTGATACCTTCGCAGAATGTCCAATAAGTTTTCCCACTGTTTTGAAAATCAGATCGAATCGGCCCATCGACTTGTTCAACCAAGAACTAGTTGGCAAGCCGATCCTAATTTTCTCTAAAAACGGCTTCACATTGAACTGGATAAAAACGGTTCGAACTGGACGGTTCAACATCCAAACCGGTCAGTTTAATTGTTATACATTTTATATAATCAAATAATCTTATCTCATAAATTTAATATAAAATCGTAAATGACAATTTTAAATCTTTTATAATACAATTAAATTGTCTAATTTATACAATTAAGTGGTAATCTTGATATCAATGGAACTTATTTGTCTAATGAGAAGCCTAAGTATTTCCCTATAATAGTAAATATAATTTTTATAACATCTTATTTCTAGCTATTAGTATGATAAATAACCATACTTAATTTTTTTTACTATTTTAATCAAAATAGTATACAAT
>NW_021360080.1:0-220 GCF_001605985.2 Dendrobium catenatum | reverse complement strand
CAATGTTCCCAACCTATCAGATTGAGAGTTATAACATTTTAATTGGAATGAATAATGGGAGCCCGCTCACTGTGAAGGTAAATTTCTCCCTTTCACGTGCCTCTTCAACCAAATCCCATAAATTATTGAACGAGAGGAGGAAAGGGGAGAAAAATAATTTATTTTAATTATAATTAATTATAATTCTAAATATTTATAATTAATTATAGTTAATAAATTA
>NW_021360079.1:0-368 GCF_001605985.2 Dendrobium catenatum | reverse complement strand
TTTACAAAAATATAAAATGCATTTTTTTAATCTATAACCCAAACAAGCAGATCAAACTAACTTTCAAATAAATTAAAAAAAAAAAAGATTAAATCAAACAATCAAAGGCCAGGAGAGAGATGTGATCACCAATGCACCTTAGGCATGAATAAAAGACAAGCTGGAAAATGCCTGGTAACGCATTATTTTAGCAAGCCTTATTCATTTGCATATGCATCTACTATCATTTTGAATGATTGATTGTTGTATGCATGTCAGATCATCTTACTTATAAAGTGAGATTGTAAAAAAGTATTCCCCTTATCAGTCCAACCTATTTTGCATTGCATAGAGACCTAAACGATGTAGCTTTTAAATTTAATTAGGTG
>NW_021360078.1:0-277 GCF_001605985.2 Dendrobium catenatum | reverse complement strand
TCTATGAAAGTATAAGTAAAATTTTTGAAATTAAGTACAGTATGATAATTCTAAAAAACAACTTTCTATTAGTGCTTTATTTCTTTTTTATCAATTTATTGAATATTTGAATAAATTGCTATTAGTATACAAATGGATATTAATATATAGGATGAGCTTGTGAAAGAAATATATTGAACAAGTGGTGCTCATTTTGTGAAACTTATCTAACATTGCATGCAGAAGGGCATGAAGATGTAGAAAAAGAGAAGGGCTAGGCCATCTAAATCAGCCTAAC
>NW_021360077.1:0-242 GCF_001605985.2 Dendrobium catenatum | reverse complement strand
CTTGAGCGTTGGAATTTTGGAAGTTCGATTGCCACAATTAAATATGATGAACCGTAATAATTCTCATGTATTTCGTGGTCATAATGTTAGACCGGTCCAACCGGTCCACGCAGGACCGGCCCAGACCCCAGCAGAGTTTTCTCTGCCTGTTGCGGATGTCGTGCGAGCCGTAGGTCCACGGGAGTCATTTTAGGAAGGATTTTTTAGGGATTTGGGAGGGAAATTTGAATGTAGGGACTATT
>NW_021360076.1:0-351 GCF_001605985.2 Dendrobium catenatum | reverse complement strand
CAAAAGCATCATATTCAAATCTTCGGTAAGAATAGTCTGAGTTTAAATCAATTTGGTCTTATTCTCTTTAAATAACAAATACTCGAAGGCTCATATAGATATATATGCTTATGATTTGGGGAAATTATTCTGTGCGGTCATCATATCATCCGAGTTGAATCAAAAGGAGTCATATCATCCGATACACAACATCGATATACAACCAAAAAGTTATGTGACACGTTTTGATTCACTTCTGAATGACATCCGATGATCACATAGAATAATTTATCCATGACCTCATACTCTAATGAAAATGCTTCAGCCGAATTAGATGCGCGATTTACTTGTCCAATTCTTTTTTTAATCCAT
>NW_021360075.1:0-201 GCF_001605985.2 Dendrobium catenatum | reverse complement strand
AGGACACAATGGAGAAAAATTATTCATGTAGCCGACCTCACGTAGTGGGATAAAGGCTTGATGATGTTGTTGTTGTTGTTGTTGTGTAAAACACTCATAAGTTATATCCTCATAGTGAAGTACAAAATCAAGCTTGACCCATTTGTCGAAAGAAATATTTTCTAATATTAATTATACTCGAAGATTTAAAATACAAAATTG
>NW_021360074.1:0-330 GCF_001605985.2 Dendrobium catenatum | reverse complement strand
ATGATATTGTTAAAGTTTTTTTCTATTATAAGTAAACATTTTTCATTTAAAATGTCTGCCTTTCTTGAGAAATTATTTTATGCGGAGTCAAGACAGAGAGAACCATTCGGATATATTTATTGAGTATTTGATGCGTATTTGTAATAGTAATTGAATATTCATCAATTACTCAATTGTGAGTATTATTGGATATTTGTTGAGTATTTTGTGAGTATTTATTGCGTATTTATTAAGTATTTGCTATGTATTTATAAATACTCAGTAAAAACGCAGCAATTTGAACAGCTCTTTCCATTCGGATTCCGCACAAAATAATTTCTCGTCTTTCAT
>NW_021360073.1:0-280 GCF_001605985.2 Dendrobium catenatum | reverse complement strand
ATGCTCAACCTTGAGGCATTGAACACGGATGAAGCAGTAGGTAAAATCCTTATGGGAAAAACAAAGAGAGCTCAGCATGTTTGATAATTATATAGTCATTTGAAAAGCAGTAACTTCACAGCCGATCAGAATTAAGGTTGATGGTTTGCAATAAGACATTTCAAAGCCTCATAATATAAAATATAATAAAAACAAACCCTCAACCTTTTTCATCTGGGCTTGGGACAGGCATAGGTGGTTTTTAAAAAAAATTATGATGTTATCTCAAACATCATATCAC
>NW_021360072.1:0-297 GCF_001605985.2 Dendrobium catenatum | reverse complement strand
TTTTTTTTGTTTTTTCTCCCACCACGCCAACAAAGGCGTGCATGGGATTTTAAAAAGCATTTTTTTGAAAAAAGCATTTTTTTCTCGCTTCGTTGTAAGTACTGCACCAAGTTCCCTCCCACCACGCTAACAAAAGCGTGCATGGTTGGTCCCTTAGCGCGCTACGAACATCGAAGGACTTTTGGGGAATTACCCGCCTCGCCACAAGTACCGTGACGAGCTTCCTCCCGCCATGCTAACAAAAGCGCGCATGGGTGGTTACTCACCGTGCCACAAGTATCGAAACGGATTTTTTGA
>NW_021360071.1:0-222 GCF_001605985.2 Dendrobium catenatum | reverse complement strand
CTTTCTAGAGCAGTTTTTAGTACAAAAATTTCTTAAACTAAGAAATTGTACTAAAAAGTTACTTCAGAAAGCAGTTAGAAAGCCATCCCAAATGAAGCCTAAAAGAAAAACAGAGAACTTGACGTTAACTACCGAATAGCAGCAATGGACTGAATAGGTTCAGTTGGCCAAACAATGACTATCGGTGTTGTTGATTGGTTGAAACAGGTTGATGATTGAATG
>NW_021360070.1:0-231 GCF_001605985.2 Dendrobium catenatum | reverse complement strand
TCAGGATTTCGGTTCAACATACTTCCCTGTGAAAAATGCATAATATAATATAGATCAAATACGGACCTCATGTAATTAAGTTTGAAGCACAAAAGATAATTAAATCCAAAGTCAATGAGAAAATGATACCTCATACAAATCCAATAAGGCCAAAGTCTCTGCAATTGAGAGTTCAAAGCAACATCTGGTAACATAATAATTGTTGCGTCTTGGAGTGTTCGCGGCAGTTGA
>NW_021360069.1:0-281 GCF_001605985.2 Dendrobium catenatum | reverse complement strand
TTTTAATAATAATGTATTTAATTTTAAATTTATTTATTATATTTTTTATGCTTCATATTATTATTATGTTCAAATTTTGTTATATATTTACAAATAGTTGTGTTATTATTACTATAATTTAAATATAATAAGTATTTATTATGTCATACAGTTTGACCCCGGTAGAACCATCGAACCACTGACCTCTCCGTCTTCCTATTCATTGTCAAATATGATTTTTAAAGCCTTATAGATAAGCTCAAATAACAGACCAATCACCCAAAAATATAGGGTTCTAGTTC
>NW_021360068.1:0-294 GCF_001605985.2 Dendrobium catenatum | reverse complement strand
GTCTTTGATGAAGAAGAAGGAGAAGATGCCCAACCGCAGCTCCAGCTTGACCACGATGCCATGCCGCACCCCGAGCACCAGCACACCCTGATGATGATTTAATCGCCCGCTTCGACCAGCTGCAGACTCGTCTCGACCTGCATATTTAAGAACAACATCAGCAACACGAGACTGATATGCAATGGTTTGGAGAGCATTTTACTGCAATTGATCACCGCTTCGATGCTCTATTTCAATATTTTCAGCCAAATCCACCTCCACCACCAACTGATCAGGACCCGTCTGACTAGATTG
>NW_021360067.1:0-210 GCF_001605985.2 Dendrobium catenatum | reverse complement strand
ATTGCTTATGAAATTAGATGTTACAAAATAATTCCTTGATAAAATTTGGGTTCATCCTGATAACTTAGGATTCACCCAGCCAGTGGTTATGGAGAAATTCTCCTCTTACTCTTTGCATTTCCATTTATTAGGACATTCTAAGGTGGAATGTCGTATTTTACATCCTCATCTCAATAATCCTCCTACAGTTACTCCCACTCCTCCTATTCA
>NW_021360066.1:0-204 GCF_001605985.2 Dendrobium catenatum | reverse complement strand
CAGAAACAGAATAGATCAGACATATCAAATCAGAAACGAAATCGTACAGAAATAAGAAATTCAGATCATATCAGAACAGAACAGAATCGTATCAGAATCATATTAGAATCATATCAGAATCATATCATACAGATCAGATCAATTCATATCGTACAAAAATCAGAATCAGATTTGCTTACAGAACAGATACGAAAATCAGAATCA
>NW_021360065.1:0-203 GCF_001605985.2 Dendrobium catenatum | reverse complement strand
TTTGGATTTTTCTACAATTAATAATGAATTTTGGAAGTTTAGGGATTTATTGGAATTATTTAATTATTTCAATTAAGGGCTCTCTTGATGATTTTGCTCCAAATGGTTTCCTAACTTCTTGAAAATATCTCCAAAGGTCAGAAATGACCTAAGGAGTGATTCCCAAGTGTTTGGGAAATTTTGGGATTTTTAAATATTAATAA
>NW_021360064.1:0-296 GCF_001605985.2 Dendrobium catenatum | reverse complement strand
ATTTCTCTTTTTTCTTTTCTTTTTTTTTTACTACTGCTTCTTCTCTTTTTTTTTTATAGTCAACACAATTTTCTAGCCAACTCACTTGATGCATGAGAAAAGATAAGAGCGTCATCTGCATATAATAAATGTGAAATCTTTGGCCCACCGCTTGAAATTTGAATTCCAAGGCTTCTCCCATTTTGCTCCAACAAATTAGTCATCAATTGGAAACACATGATGAACAAATAAGATGAGAGTGGACATCCCTGACGAAATGCACTCTGAGCCTTGATCCAATCCGAGTTCTTCCCATT
>NW_021360063.1:0-228 GCF_001605985.2 Dendrobium catenatum | reverse complement strand
ATTTAAAGATTTTGCATTCAGTTGAGCATTCAGTTGTGAAAGTTCGTTAGGGATGTTAAGCCCTTATGAACTTAGTCCCATGTTAACCAAGAGGGGGGGTGAATTGGTATTTTAAATTTTCTTTTCAAAAAGAATAAAAATTGCATAAACCAAAATCACACCACAAAAATAAATGCGGAATTAAAAGTGTGAAAGCAAAAATAAGAACACAGAAATTTATAGTGGTTC
>NW_021360062.1:0-212 GCF_001605985.2 Dendrobium catenatum | reverse complement strand
AAACTAATTGGTAGATATATTTACTAAACCCATAAAACTAAGACATATTTAGTATGCTCAAGACTAAACTTGGTGTAATTAATAATAGTGCTTAAAAAATTTGAGATAGTGGTTTGTTAAGTGATGATAATATGTTTGATTGTTATTGTGTGTTTGTAATATTTGTATTTATTTATTTATTTTTTTGTGTTTATTTATTTTTAAAAAATGTG
>NW_021360061.1:0-1140 GCF_001605985.2 Dendrobium catenatum | reverse complement strand
AATTAGCTATGTGAATGATGATCATTTGAGTGTGTATAGTGTTCTATTTAGAAGCCTGTAGACGCCTTTTTGTTTGCTTGTATGAGTGTTGCAGATCTTGTGGTGTATTTAATTGTGCGTTGAGTTTCATTTGTAGCTCATCAGTAATATGGTTTTGCTCATTTTATCTTCTGCATGTTGTTATTTTCTTCAGCATTCAGCTTACAATAGCGTACTTCATTCTGCAAGTGAGTTGTATGTTGCATTACAAATCATCCACAAGTGATCCTTAGCTTTTACTACAAATTCTATGCTTCTGCTTGTAGGTGAATTGTAGCATTGCGTTACGGACCATTTGTTACTTTGCACAGGTAGGCTATCGCGTAATGCAAACTTTTGTTAGCAAGTGGTGATCGTTCAAGAGTCACTAACTGTCACATTTAGGTGGATTGCATTCATCATAAACTCTCCAACATTGCCAACAGGCGGGTCGCAGTGTTGTGCTATGGGTCGCTCATTGTTTCTTGCAAGCAAGTTATTATGCAATGCAAGATTTTTTTGAATTTGTTTGTGGGTTGTCAGTGGACATTCAGAAATTATCAATCTAGCTCGTAGGAGAATCGGTGTGTGCATGAAGAATCTCCTACAGCGGTTTGTAGATGCTTGTATTTATCACAGGCTTGTTGCTTTTGCCTACAAGCAGTGTGTCACAATCGTTGCAATCTCCTCACTCATGCCTGTAGAGGGTCCATCATACTTACAATACATCCACTATTATTGCTTGTAGGTAGGACCACTGTATGCATTATAGGTCTTCTGTTGTTGCATGCGGGCAAGTTACATTGAATGCAAATCTTCTGGTGTTGCACGTAAGTGTTTGCATTTACTACAGTTCTTATGTATTTGCTCATAGATAGCATGTTGTATGCATGAATAGCCTCCTATAGTGGCTCTTTGGTGCTTACATTCATTGCATATCGATCGCCTTTGCTTGCGGGGGATTAGTGTATTTGCTGGCATTTATTGCATGTTGTATAAACATCTTGGCATTTATTGTTGTAGACTGTATAAACGTCCTGGCATTTATTACATACTTCATGTGTATGTCTGCAGGGAATACCATCATTTGTAGGCAAGTTTAGTGTGTTCATTTGTATGTTA
>NW_021360060.1:0-345 GCF_001605985.2 Dendrobium catenatum | reverse complement strand
GCATTGATAATTTTGAAGCTCCGAAGGGGGTAGTGTATTCTATTTCACAAGCAGGTGGTGTTTGAGTAATTTCATGCAATGCCTTCAAACAGCGGCATCATGTCAGCTGATCGTCGTGCTTGTCGGACGAGCATGAATTGATCGTGAAGCATATATTAGGGGTGGGATTAACATAAATTAGATTTATAAGAGTAGGAAAATTTATGAGTTAACGACGTTTTGTATAGAAAAATGAGAGTACATTTAATAAGCTAATTAAAAAAGATAAGGTTAGTGACTGAGAAATAATATTAGAAAATTTAACTTAATTATTAAAAAAATAATATATATAAATTATGATAATAT
>NW_021360059.1:0-280 GCF_001605985.2 Dendrobium catenatum | reverse complement strand
TCCCCGTCACTACGCTGAATCTCCAAAATACGGTTCCCTCTACGTCGCGCCGACGCAAACGAGTGGAAGAAGTGGGAGTTGGAGTCGCCCTCCTCGATCCAGCGAGTCTTAGCACGTTGTCTCCACCTCATAGCCAACCTAGCCAGAGTAGAGTTTAGCTCAGCAGCCGCCCATCGTAATTTCAGATCTTGTTCAGGTCTAAGCCCCTCCGAGGTGCACTCCAAAAGCTGAAGCTCGCCAATTCGAACCTCAAGCGACGCCTTCAAATCTTCCAGCTCCT
>NW_021360058.1:0-247 GCF_001605985.2 Dendrobium catenatum | reverse complement strand
CCAAATCACAATTAACCCTCTCAAAAATCTATACATATCATCATCTATCAACAAAAATAACAAAACATCAAAAGAACCTGCCGCCCGTCGTCTCCCTACGACGGTAAGTGCGCGGTGGTTGGTTTATCATTTACCATTTTCTAGATCCTCCTGAAAAGTGTTCCCACAACGAGGGTGAGTCTTATACTCAATAGGTGAGAATGAAAATTTAAATAAACTTAGAATCAAGAGAGAAAAACTATAACAT
>NW_021360057.1:0-1535 GCF_001605985.2 Dendrobium catenatum | reverse complement strand
TTAAAGCTCAACGACATAATTATATATTAATAATCAAGTAATAATAGTCATATTATAAAAGTTTTGGAGTTGCTAACAGTAATTGTTGATGATGATCATCAACAATGATTGCTAAAAAAATGCAATAAAGCTCCACATATCTCTTAATGCTCCCTCCAGTAGAGATAAGGAGAAAAGAAAAAGAATTCAATCCCATAATAAAAATTAAAACTACTATCCATATTCTAAATTTAAATACTGTTTATATCAAATTTATAACTTCATATTTAGTTTTGTCTCAAAAAAAAAGTTCGAAAATATTTCTTCAAGCTAATGCTGTTGATAAAAAATTTATAAAATTATTAAAACTCTAACATTAAAATCAAATTTACACTCGAGCACCCCCTCTTCTAATATCTAATAAAAAAAAGTTGCGCTGGAAAGAGAAAAATGAAACAGATTATGTATTTGAATGCTGGACCCCACCTTCTTCGTTGCAGCAAATTGATTGGTCAGCGCTCCAAATGCCAACCACAATATGAATACAGAAGCACAGGCCCGGAGGGCCCCTTAACATTTTAGCTTTGTCTTCTTCTACTTCTTTCAATCTCTCCAACCAACAGGTTCTGAGCCTCAGCCATTATTACCTGTACGCAACACATGTCAATGTAAATGTAACTATCATAATATTATTGACATATATTATTAAATATGAATATTTATATATATCTATACATAATATTTAGCTCGTCTAACACTCTTCTCTAAGGAAAATAGTCATTAAAAACTGTTTAAAAAATAATAGAGGAGATCAATAAATGCTTTGGTATTATCTTTTTCTCATAAAAAATATAAAATAATAAGTTCAACATTCACCGATTCATAAATAAGATATTCTTAATCTCTTTTATAGAGAGAAGTCTACTAAAAGATTACCAAATCCTCATAAAACAAAGGCCAAAGCCAGAGAGAAATCACTAACCACTGCACAATCTTTGAAGCTCTTAACTTATTTTTATATTAACACCAACCAAGTTACAGATCAGACCCATGCGCATTAGATTCCGTCTCTCCCTCCTTTCAATGGATTCTAATATGGGAGACTGTGTTCCTCTTTAGCTCTTTCTTCTGTTTCTATTGCTGCCGCTGCTGCTCTTTTCGTTGAGGCTCCAACTCCTTTTACGTTTGAAGTTTGAATGCTCTCTATGGTATCCCCTCTCTTTCCCTTGCTTTTGTACCTGCTGTACTTTGTATTTGTCTTTTCCATCCATCTTTTGAGGGAGCAAAAGCTCTTAGGAGGCGTGAGCAGATGTGAGATTGCTGTAAGTTGTTTGCTCTTTTGAGTTTCGATCAAATCCATCTTTTTTTCTTTGAATAAACTCTTGCGGCTGGTGCTTCTGCTTTGTTTCCTCTTCTTTAGCAAGTTCAAAAATTTATCATTGCTTCATCCATGGAAGAACCAGCTCCACCTGAAGCTCTGAAAGATAGTCAAATGATCACCTCTGAACTAAATCCAAAGCCTTTAACGATCAAAACCTCTAACCCTGCTTCAGAAA